>NC_092360.1:1957269-2134056 GCF_030848805.1 Temnothorax longispinosus | reverse complement strand
TCCCTGAAGTAGCGGCCCACATTTATTTCACACTCTATATAATAACATATATAAATCCAAATTATAATATCCATTTCAGTTAGAACGTGTAACAAGATGTAGATTGATTTTAATCTCTAAAAATTTACACGACAATTAAGGATTTGAAAAATTTAATTTAAGAATTTACTTACAGAAGATTTAATTTAGCAAATGTTTAAAGAATAAGATTTCATGATGCCGCTTGAGTAAAATAATTATCGTAAAGAGTAAATTGTTTTGTAGATTTAATGATTTCGGTTAAGTTTAGTTTCTTTGCACACCAAGCACTTACCTACCAAACATATATATAATCGTGCAGAATCATCTTGCGAATAAATTATACTTTGTGCATCGATACATGTTATACCATTTAATGATTCAAGATCTTAATTGGATTATTACGGCATGCATGACACTTCAAAGTATAGCATACAGTTCTAATTGTATAAACGGTATAAACAATTATAACACTTATCATAATATTATTATTTTAATAGTTTTTATATTTGAAATACAAGAACTGTTCTGTTTATTGGAAAATTGATTAATTCAAGTAATGGACGAAGTACTGTAAGCGTTTTGGAAATATATTAATTACAAAAACGGTTGTACGGTATCGATGATTCTAATTAATAATATGTTGAATGATACAAGAATAACGTACATGAAAGATGTCGTGTTAGATTTCTAAAAATGCGTTATTAATCTGTCATCATGTCAACCCAGAGAAGGAATACGTAAATGTTTATCTTGATGGCTACTATATGAGTATTCGTGATGTTTTGAAATCACGATTATCAAATATAAACAGTAAATCGCGTAGCACATGGAATCGCAGTTCTCAGTATAAAATGTCGATAAAAGTAAATTAACTGGCATAAAAGAAATAAACATATAAAAACTTTCCCAATTTTTACAATCGATTTAACAAAATAAAAATAAAAGACTACTTAAATAAAAAAGATTAAAGTTAAATTTTAATTTCCTTCCTATTAATTATAAATTTTTAAAAGAAGCAGTACAGAGAGAGAGACATACACAAAAAAATGTGTTTGTGTCGATAATATATACAGGGTGTAACACGTGGGCCGTTACTTCAGGGATGTATTCTACTTATCAAAATAAGCAAAAGAGTTCATATAAATGTATGTCCACAAAATGCATCGTTACAGTCATGTTTAAGAGACACGAAGAATGATTCATCAGTGGTTCCCTGGTATCCTCAGATTTTTGGGAACATCTAAAATAAATTTTCGTGGCCTGTTGACAACATTAATAATCTTTGTCAGTGTATTAAAAACAGGTTCAATGAAATATGCAACACACCGAGCGTTGTGAAAGAGTGAGAAGATTGCTAAGAAGACAGGTGGAGGGTTGTATTTTGACAAGGAACAGTCACTTTCAACACTTGCTTTAAGATTTGTTTTATTTCATCGTATTTTATCGCAGAGCTATTGCGAATGTTACAGCGGTTGAAATCACGTAATATCCGTTCGATACTATCAGAGCAAGTCTTTCAAGTTACCAATAACACATTACTTTAAAATCAAACACGCTGCTTTGAGAAGGTAAATTAATATTATACTAGAGTCTGTTGTCAATGCATTTAAATCTATAGAACATATATTTGTCTTTAAATCGCTTACTCAACAAATAAAGTAAATTACAAACTCCAATTCTTTTGCCTAATATTTTTTTCACACAATTTTGCGAATATTAATAACTTTTACAACTTGTCTGTTTACATACAAGATCATATATTTATATAAATTATATTATTTATATAACCTTATATAATTTTTATAATAAAAATACTCTTATACAAATGTACATAATGTATACATATAATGAATATAATTAACGTATACAATGTATATAATATATAATCTTATATGATTGTATTTTATTGCTAGTTATTGCATATTATTGTCAGTATAAAAATATGAAAGTATACTAAATGTAAGAATAATATTTTTACACATGTGTCTATCATGTAAAAATAAAAAGGTATATGACTCATTTAAGAATTATTCATTCTCAGTCATATTTAACGGAACAGATAATTAATGGAAAAATATTTTGTTAATTGTGAATTATGTTTCTTATGCATATACGGTAGAAGAATGCATTAAAATAATATTCTCCAATGTAAAGTTACAAATAATGAGAAACGTACAAATCTTATAAAGTACTTAATATTTACAAAAATCTAAACCGTATTTAAATAAAAATTGATATTTTCTGCGATTATTTTCGCATATTGATTAGCTTTCATTGACAGTTCTTTAAATGATTCGTCGTAATATGTTTCCTCGACCATTAAATCCATAACCGTAGAACATGAAGTCACAACTTCGTAACAAATTCGTCTGTAGATTTGTAATTCTCTATCATCGTCAATTGCTGTACGAAATTTCTTACGAACGTCCTCTAAACACTCTACTCGCAGTTTATGTAGTTTTATTTGCTCATCTCTTTGTTCTTCAAAACCTGCTAAATATTTGTATGCATCCGAAATTTTAAGTGTTATCATTGCATACATTTTAATGTTAGAGTCTGCAGTAAAATATTCCCTCGCTGTATCAAGTAGTTTCGAGGTTTTTTTAGAAATCAATTTGGCATCAGCAAGATTTAATATACATGTTTCTGCAATCTCAATGGTTATACGTTGTTTTTCTAAGACAGAAAACAATAAATCTGGCACCTTAGATTTTGTTTCTGATTTTAATATAAGATCTTCTATCTCAGATTTGCTTTTCTTATTCTGTGAGAATTTTTCCATCCGGAAACGTAAAAGAGAAACTCCATAAGAACCCCAAGATACATATCTAACGGCACGAGCATCCATATAATTTTTAGGCAGTTGATAACTACTTGTCCCTTTTTTTCCTGCTGTTTTCAATCTATCTTCAACAAATTTGTGTATTACACAATCTGCCATAGTAATGTAAGTTTTAGCTATAGCAAAATGACTGTTTGCTAAGAAGTATTTCGACAGATCGAATATGGTTAAAGCCATATCAAGACATTTGTCATCAAATTTTCTTTTGTTAACTACCATGTACCTCACTCGGTTGTTTATCAAGGTTTTCATGCATCCTACAAATATGTGCTTATTTTTCGGTCTTGTACAATATCTATCTCCTAAGTCCTGTAAAGTTTTATGATGCAAAGTGTCCAAGATAGTCCTAGGATTCGATTCTTTTTCTTTAATACCAACAAAACTTGCTATGTGGACGGGATCAGGATAATTATCCTCCAGTGTGTATTTACCATATAGTTCTAATGCCATATTCAAAAATTCAGTACACTCCTTTAAGATGATTTTTTCACAAGCTGAATTCATTTCGTTAAGTACATCTATAGATGTCAATATAGCTTTACGGTCTAACACCTTTCCTTCTAACAGTTTCATACATTTTGAAAAATATCTGTAAGCGGTTTTCGAATCGTCATGTTTAGGGTAAACATATTGTAAGCCTATGTTGTAATAAGCTGCCGCTAAAGCAACAATATCATCAATAAATTTTGGATCCGTTGAAACATCGATTACATTACGAAATAATACATGCATTCTCTCCTCCGTCGCTTTGATTTCGTTTCTCATTTTAGCAGGTGCAGTGTCTTCATCCATGTACTTTATTTTAAACGACAATTTCAGAACTTCCAAAAATTTCGTACTAATATTCATACTTGTAGCGGATTCGGCCGGTATCGTTTCTGTATAAAGTATAAACAGTACGATAAGTTTAACAGTAAGAATTAATGGTAAAAAATTATTACATAAACATATGACTAAATTATTTATATGTGTTACCAAGTTGATGGATTGCGGATGTGTCTTCCATCAGTAGTTGTCTGAGGAACGAGAACATTATTGCTCGATAATGATATAAAGATAATTTCCAGTATTTTATAAATTTGTGTTCCGACTTGCAAACGTTCTCTGATCATGGATGGAGAATTTCCGCTTACACGTGCTATGAATAAACATTGGAGGGGATTTACTTCTTCGATATCCAATTAAAAGATATATTTTATAGGAATAGCATTTCTCTTTATCTAGGGTCCCTAGCGCGTTATCCTATAAGGCATCGAATTGCCAGACGTTGGATACAAACAAGTTTTCCACACAAAGAGGTATAAGATTTCACCCAATGACCGAAAGTGTCGGACTTATTTATTTATTTGTCGAATGATCTTTTGAAAGAGCTCATTGGAATAAACATCCTTTTTATTACAAATTCTAAAAATTTATAATAAAGATGTAATATTCCAATTATAAATAATAACTAGAGGAAATTATAATAATAAGATTAGATTTACAAATTAACTTACTTGTTAATGTAACTTTTTGTGTTAATATTAAAAATTATTGTATTTGTTAAATTAACTGTTTCTGGAATCGGGACATTACATGTATATATAAACGTATTTATATACACATATACATACGTTTGTATGACCTTTTTTGCTTATTTTTACTTATTTTTTACGAATAGAATACACTTCTGAAGTAGCGGCTTACATTTATGTTACATTGTGTATAATATCATACACAGAGAAAAAGAATATTCTTGATTTAAAATAATTTTTAGTTTCAACGTGGAAATCTTAAAATAAAATTACATATTGCGCTAAACGAAGAGAACTTGAGTGAATGAAGTCATTACATAATTCAACCGAAAAAAAATGTTGAAATAAAAAGTTAAAATTCTTTTAAGAAAATTACAATAATCTTGCGTATATATGAAACAATCTACATCTTCTTGTAAAAATTTCAACTTTTTATTTAAACATTTCTTTTCTTGGTTGAAACTATATATACAATGACTTCTACTACACAACTATATATACAATGACATTCAAGCAAATTTTCTTCGTTTAATGCAATATAATCTCATTTCAAGATTTCCACGTTAAAACTAAAAATATTTTTAAATCAAAAAATTCTTTTTTTCCTGTGTATAAATCCGAATTATAATATCCATTTCAATTAAAACGTGTAACGTGTAACATGGAGTAGATTGGTTTTGATCTCTAAAAATTTACACAAACAATTTAGGATTTAGAAATGCAATTTACGAATTTACTTATAAGAGAGTTAATTTTGCAAATGTTTGAAGAATAAGATTATATGACGCCGCCTGAGTAAAATCATTATCATCAAAAGTAAATTGTTTTGTAGATTTAATGATATCGGTTAAGTTTAATTTCTTGCACACCAAGCACTTACCAAGCGTATATATAAGCATCTTATTTACTATCACCAGGTGCAGTAGTCGCGCATTTCTCGTGGTTGACACCCACAGCTTCCAAATCGCATGCATGACATCAGTTACGCCATATTCCAAATAATATGACTTTCGCAGTTAATTGCGGTTCCCTACATCGGCAAAGTGCTAATGATCACCAGTAGCACCTGTAGTACCGCCGATCATTACGCCCAAATACCTCGGATCACTTTTGACAAGCGCCGAGCCGAGAGAAAGATTGCGTGATTCGCAACCACAAGGTATATATGTATAGTCTATCAATGTGCTATTACATCGGTGCTCAATGTGTGAACAGCCCTCAACTATATATATACTCACACCATCCATCGTCGCGTCGAGGTATTCGCGTATAGATTACGTAGTCTAAATAGAATCGTGCAACTATTCTATTTAAAATATCTTCTATTTAAAAAATTTTATATGAAGCGGTGTAGCCGGAAGTGTTCATTATAAGCACGTACAACAAGCAATTAAAACGAAGAAATTATTATCGGCGCGCAACACCACTAAGGGATAATTAAGCCACTAAGAAAAGGTATATCATTTTTTAAACAGATCAAATGTAAATTCATCAAATGCGATTGATTTTTGTTAAAAATAAACTGTTTTCCTCGTTTTCTAAAGCCAATTGTATTTAATTGTATTGTATTAAATCAAATACCTAATACCCTTTAAGAGATGATAAAACTACGTAATACAAATTAAAAAGAGTAATCACCATTATTAATTAAGAAATTAATAAGTGACAGTCTCATGGAGATGCACAGATACTTCTAATAAAGTTGCTTAAAACTACGATCTTGTTCTATTGCAGTGTCTGAGCGGCGTATCTAACGCGAATTAAATATATTTATTTATTTAGGATTCTTTTCTTTCTTCATGCTAGCTATCTCAGTATTTTCTTTTTATCTGAATAATCTTCCTAGGAACCCCCGAAGTTCATGGTACACGATATTCAAATAATGTTTTGTAAACATGACTTCTATTAAATTGATTATATAATCGTGCAGCATCATCTTGCGAATAAATTATACTTTGTGCACCGATAAATGTTATACCTTTTAACAATTCAAAATCTTAATTTGATTATTATGGCATACATTGTGCTTCAAAGTATAGCATAGCATACAGTTTTAATGGTATAAACAATTATAGTACTTATCATAATATTATTTTTCTTACAGTTTTTATATTTGAAATTCGAGAACTTCCCTGTTTTTTTTTTTTTTTTTTTTTAATTGATTAGTTCAAGCAATGGACGAGGTAATGTGAACGTTTTGGAAATATAATAATTAAAAACGGTTGTACGATAACGATGATTCTACTGGGTATGTTGAATAATACTTACAAGAATAATGCACATAAAAGATGTCGCGTTAGTTTTATAAAAATGCGTTATTATTCTGTCATCATGTCAACTTAGAGAAAGAATGCGTAAATGTTTATCTTGATGGCTACTATATGAGTATTCGTGATTTTTTGCAATCACGATTATCAGATATAAACAGTAAATCGCGTAGTACATGGAATCGCAGTTATCAGTATAAAAATGTCGGTAAGAGTAAACTAACTGGCACAAACATAGATAAACATATAAAAACTTTCCCAATTTTTACAATCGATTTAACAAAATAAAAATAAAAGACCACTTAAATAAAAAAGATTAAAGTTAAATTTTAATTTCCTTCCTAATTATATAAATTTTTAAAAGAAGCAGTACAGAGAGACATACACAAAAAATGTGTTTGTGTCGATAATATATACAGAGTGTAACACATGGGCCGCTACTTCAGGGATATATTCTACTTATCAAAATAAGCAAAAGAGTTCATATAAATGTATGTCCACAAAATGCATCGTTACAGTCATGTTTAAGAGACACGAAGATTGATTCATCAGTGGTTCCCTGGTATTCTCATGTTTTTGGGAACATCTAAAATAAATTTTCGTGGCCTGTTGACAACATTAATAATCTTTATCAGTGCATTGAAAACGGATTCAATAAAATATGCAACACACCGGGCGTTATGAAAGAGTGAGAAGATTGCTAAAAAGACAGGTGGAAGGTTGTATTTTGACAGGGGACAAGTCACTTTAAACACTTGCTTTAAGATTTGTTTTATTTCATCGTATTTTATCGCAGAGCTATTGCGAATGTCACAGCGGTTGAAATCACGTAATATCCGTTCGATACTATCAGAGCAAGTCTTTCAAGTTACCAGTAACACATTACTTTAAAATCAAACACGCTGCTTTGAGAAGGTAAATTAATATTATACTAGAGTCTGTTGTCAATGCATTTAAATCTATAGAACATATATTTGTCTTTAAATCGCTTACTCAACAAATAAAGTAAATTACAAACTCCAATTCTTTTGCCTAATATTTTTTTCACACAATTCTGCAAATATTAATAACTTTTAAAACTTGTCTGTTTACATACAAGATCATATATTTATATAAATTATATTATTTATAGAACCTTATATAATTTTTATAATAAAAGTACTCTTATACAAATGTACATAATGTATACATATAATGAATATAACGCATACAATGTATATAATATATAATCTTATATTGTATTTTATTGCTAGTTATTGCATATTATTGTCAGTAATAAAAATATGAAAGTATACTAAATGTAAGAATAATATTTTTACACATGTGTCTATCAAGTAAAAATAAAAAGGTACATGACTCATTTAAGAATTATTCATTCTCAGTCATATTTAACGGAACAGATAAATAATGGAAAAATATTTTGTTAATTATGAATTATGTTTCTTATGCATATACGTTAGAAGAATGCATTAAAATAATATTCTCCAATGTAAAGTTATAAATAATGAGAAACGTACAAATCTTATAAAGTACTTAACATTTACAAAAATCTAAACCGTATTTAAATAAAAATTGATATTTTCTGCGATTATTTTCGCATATTGATTAGCTTTCATTGACAGTTCTTTAAATGATTCGTCGTAATATGTTTTCTCGACCATTAAATCCATAACCGTAGAACATGAAGTCACCACTTCGTAACAAATTCGTCTGTAGATTTGTAATTCTCTATCATCGTCAATTGCTGTACGAAATTTCTTACGAACGTCCTCTAAACACTCTACTCGCAGTTTATGTAGTTTTATTTGCTCATCTCTTTGTTCTTCAAAACCTGCTAAATATTTGTATGCATCCGAAATTTTAAGTGTTATCATTGCATACATTTTAATGTTAGTGTATGCAGTGAAATATTTTTTCGCTGTTTTTAGTAGTTTCAAGGTTTTTTCAAAAACCGATTTGGCATCAGCAAGATTTAATATACATGTTTTTGTGATCTCAACATTTATATATTCTTCTTCTGAGTCAAAAAATATTAAATTTGGCCCCTCAGATTTTATTTCTAATTCTGACACAAGATCATGTATCTCAGAAGATTTGTTTTGTTCACACTGTGAGAATTTTTCCATCCGGAAACGTAAAAGAGAAACTCCATAGAAACCCCAAGATTTGGTACTAACGGCACGGACATAGACATAATTTTTAGAGAAGTAAAAACTATCTGTCCCTTTCTTCCCTGCTGTTTTCAATCTATCTTCAACAAATCTGCGTATTAAATAATCAGCAATATCAATGTGACTTTTAGCTATAGCGAAATGACCGTTTGCTAAAAAGTATTTCGACAGATCGAATAAGGTTAAAGCCATATTAAGACATTTTTCATCAAACTTTGTTTTGCCAGATATCACGTCTCTCACTCGAATGTTTAACAAGTTATTCATGTATTTTACAAATATGTGCTTATTTTTCGGCCTTGTACGATATCTAAGTCCTAAGTCCTCTAAAGTTTTATGATGCAAAATGTCCAAGATAATCCTAGGGTTCGATTCTTTTTCTTTAATACCAACAAGACTTGCTATGTGGATGGGATCAGGATAATTATCCTCCAGTGTATATACCATATATAGTTTTAATGCTAGATTCAAGAATTCAGAATCCTCCTGTACGATCCCTTTTTCATAAACTGAATTTATTTCGTTAAGTACATCTATACTTGTCAATATATTTTTACGGTCTATCGCTTTTCCTTGTAACAGTATTATACACTTTCGAAAATATCCGTAAGCGGTATCCGAATCATGTTTAGAATGAGCATATTGTAAGCCTATGTTGTAATAAGCTGCCGCTAAAGCAACAATATCATCAATAAATTTTGGATCCGTTGAAACATCGATTACATTAAGAAATAATACGTGCATTCTCTCCTCCGTCGCTTTGATTTTGTTTCTCATTTTAGCAGGTGCAATGTCTTCATGCATGTACCTTATTTCAAACGACATCTGTAGAACGTCCAAAAATTTTTTTCTAATATTCATACTTATAGCGGGTTCGGCCGGTATCGTTTCTGTATAAAGTATAAACAGTACGATAAGTATAGCAATAAGAATTGACGGTGAAAAATCATTACATGAACATCTAAATAAATTATTTATATGCGTTACCGAATTGATGAATTGCGCGTTTTTCTTCCAGTACTTGTCTGAGGAACGGAAACATTATTGCTCGATATTGATATAAAGATAATTTCCAGTATGAATTTATAAATTTGTGCTCCGACTTGCAAACGTTCTCTAATCCTGGATGAAGGATTTCCATATACACGTGCTATGAATAGAAGTCGGAGGGGATTTACACCTCCGATAACCAATTGAAAGTTATATTTTATAGGAATAACATTTCTCTTTATCTAGGGTCCCTAGCGGGTTCTCCTATAAGATATCAAATTGCTTGCCGGGCGTTGGATACAGACAAGTTTTCCACACAAAAAGAGGCATAACATTCCACCCAATGACCGAAAGTGTCGAACTTATTTATTTATCGAATAATCTTTCAAAAGAGCTCGTTAGAATAAACATCCTTTTGATTATAAATTCTAAAAGTATATAATAAGGACGTAATATTACAGTTATCAAAAATAACTGGAGGGAATTATAATAAGATTAGATGATTTACAATTTAACCTATATATATGTGCATATACACAGAAAAAAAGAATATTCTTGATTTGAAAAAATTTTTAGTTTCAACGTGGAATCTTGAAATGAGATTATATTGCATTAAACGAAGAGATCTTGATTGAATGAAGTCATTACATAGTTCTTGATTTGAAAATATCTTTAGTTTCAACATGGAATCTTGAAATGGGATTATATTGCATTAAACGAAAAAAATTTGCTTGAATAAAGTCATTATATATATAGTTTCAACCAAGAAAGAAATGTTGAAATAAAAAGAAGATTACAATAATCTTGCGTATATATACGAAACAATCTACATCTTCTTGTAAAAATTTCAACTTTTTATTTCAATTTTGCTTTTCTTGGTTGAAACTATATATATATAATATATATAGTTTCTATATATATAATAACTTCATTCAAGCAAATTTTTTTCGTTTAATGCAATATAATCCCATTTCAAGATTCCACGTTGAAACTAAAGATATTTTCAAATAAAAAAAATTATTTTTTTTTTCTGTGTATAAATCCGAATTATAATATCCATTTCAATTAAAACGTGTAACAAGGAGTAGATTGGTTTTGATCTCTAAAAATTTACACCACAATTTAGGATTTAGGAATGCAATTTACGAATTTACTTATAAGAGAGTTAATTTTGCAAATGTTTGAAGAATAAGATTATATGACGCCGCCTGAGTAAAATCATTATCGTCAAAAGCAAATTGTTTTGTAAATTTAATGATATCGGTTAAGTTTATAGCACACCAAACACTTACCAAGCATATATATAATCGTCTTATTTACTATCACAGGTGTAGTCTCGCATTTCTCGTAGTTGACACGCACAGCTTCCAAATCGCGTGACATCAGTTACGCCATATTCCGAATAACATGACTTTCGCAGTTAATTGCGGCTCGCTACATCGGCAAAGTGCTAATGATCACCAGTAGCACCTGTAGTACCACCGATCATTACGCCCAAATACCTCGGATCACTTTTGACAAGCGCCGAGCCGAGAGAAAGATTGCGTGATTCGCAAACATAAGCGATATATGGTCTATATCAACGTGCTGTGTTACATCGGTGCTCAATGTGAATAGCCCTGAGCTATACTCACTACACCATCTCGTCGCGTCGAGATACTCGCCGTATAGATTACATAGTCTAAATAGAATCGTGCAACTATGAAGCTGAGCGGTGTAGCCGCAAGTCTTCATCATAAGCACGTAGAATAAGCAATTATAACCCAAGAAATTATTATTGTCGCGCAAACTCACTAAGGGATAAGCTAGTAAGAAAAGGTATATCACTTTTTAAACAGATTTAATACGTTCTTTTAGATAATACTGCGTGATTCGCATCTGAAATTTTTTAATTCAAAAGATACAGCTCTTAAAAGACAAAATATAAAATTAGGTTCCTATAAGAGTAGAATTATTCCATTAATTTTTTTCTATCTATTTCTACATTCGGCTTATTAACACATTAAAAATCAAACATAATTATTAACAGTCTCAACTAAAAAGACTATTTTGATTCTATATCATAGATATAAATATTACTATAATTATTTCGTGTAACAGATGAATGTACGTAGTCACGTCATTCCATCACGTTAGTCCTTCTGGCATAACGGCCATTGTATTCAGCATTTCCCATACAAAAGAATCGAGTTGTCGATCTTTTACTGATGAAACACGCAAAAAGGGCAAATAAACATCCTTCTCGTGGGATCAATGTCGTATTGCGTCGGTAGAGTAGTGAAAATTACTCTTCGAAGCTGCATCAGAATGTTATCTCGATCGAGAGAGAATGCTGGCGCCAAGTCACCGCCTTTGTATGTCCTTTTTCTCTTTCATCACCGTCTCTCGCCAGTCCAAACCGAAAGCGCGCGGCCTTTTCCACGACGCGATGCGGCGACCGCGTCGTTGTCGTCGTTGTTGTCGTTCGAATGTCACAACGACACGCATTCGTCGCATATAATTGCTCGCACCACGCATTGTTTCGTTTTTCTTCTTCCTATCCCTCGTGCTTTTCTGTCATCGTGGTTGCAGTTGGAGAACGCAAGCCTGCTGCCTGTCCGCGTGATATTTTCGTATCGCCTATTTATATACGCGAGAAGACTGCCAGGGTATCCCGGTGCTCGTAGATGCCGAAGTTCGGGTCAGAGGACACACTCCGAAGAATGTCGGCAAAGGAAAAAGAAAGAAATATCGTGTGAGATACGTTTGGCGCGTGTGGTCTCGATTATAGTAACCTCGTTTTCCGTCGAGATACAATTTAAATCGCGACCAAGCGGTGCGCCAATATTTTGCGCTAATGATGTCGAAAGTAGAAACAAGGTGACTCTTCTATAATGCGATATACCATCAGGATTTATCCGCTACGCGGTACGCGTGTAATTAAAGGGACACGCGGGAAGAAGAATGTTCGCGCGAGCCGGAAGATTCTCCCCAGAGTCTCCGTCGCCGCTCTCCCGGGCGTTCGAAAGATTCCTAACAAACCTGTTTCGCCGTACAAACGTTAACGACTTTGTGGAGAATTTACGATTATGTAGAAAAGCGTGCCGTGCGGCTTTTCGGGACCGCAGCCCCGGGAAACTGGCTACTGCCGTTTGTCGAAGCCGCGGCTTATTACTTGTTTCGCCAACGCGGCTCTAGGAATAGCCTTAATGGTATATAGCGTGTACGCGCGTGAAGAATCTCGATATTTTATGGCGGCGATTATCGTTTAGCCTGTCCGTCGCGGCCAAATCGCACTACCGCGAGCGCGTCGCCTCTTATTTTCATCATTAGGCTGTGACTAATCTACCATATTACCGTGACGGGACGCGCCCGAAAGGCGTTTTACCGAGAACCCTCGCGCCCTGCCAGACTCTCCCAAAGTTCACGTTACATATGTAAACGGCTGGGATGTGAGAAAAGTCATAACGTTGTAGCAAGCATGCGTTTCCACACAGCTGAAAACGCAATCGAATTTAGGCTGTGACCAAAATAGCCGAATTCAATTTTCTTAAACGTAACTTTTAACACAAAAGCATGCAATATACTGTATTGTTACATAAAAATTTAAGGAATTAACGATACATTTCACATATGAGTTCTACTATAAAAGGTATAAGTTTTATTTTCTATGCATTAGCCTGTTATATAGGAACAGATTATATTATAAACATTTTGATATTGTAAAAAGAGGTCATTAATTGTCTCCTGAATGCGAGAAAGCGCGATATGCAAAACGCCTTTAAGAGTTTTAGCTCTTTTACGGTCCGATTACTGAGAGTGACTCACCGTCTCAAAATACAACCAAACAATTCTTTCCGGATTATACAAATGATAGGCTACTTCCCACCGTTTACATTCGTTGGCTAATCCTGCTAAGACGTAGGCGTACACATTTGTTCTTCGCGGCTTTGTCTCGTGACATGATAATGGATACTTGAATGAACCTGAGTATACATAATATATGGCTTGCGACATTAAAAAAATCTGCAAAAATTGGAAGATACTGTGAGAAGCTCCGGGACTTCAAAACAGTTATCTATTCGCGAGGAAGGCAACGAGAGAAGATGCAGACGAAAACATTAAGTAAAAAAACGACGAAAATATACGTATATTGATGTTCCATTTAGTTTGAATTTTGGAAAACTCGAAGAAGAGATGAAAAAAGGAGAGCAGAACGCGGATAATTTAGTAGGTGCCAGGTAGAATAATGAGTTTGCGAAGTTCTTTAAATCGCCAACGCGTTTCTTCAATTCATCACGGAAACGAGGATCTTTATCACGCGGGGAAGAACGTAAACATCATGAGACATCTTAGCACAAGGAGACCAATCACAGGGGCGAATCTCTATTAATTTCACCGTACTCCTCCGCAACTCGCTGTCCAATTTGTCCAACGATAATTGCTATAATTATCAAAAGTTATTTTCTCGTGCGACAACACGATATTAATTGTCTCCCTACGTCCTTCATTTCAGCTTCAATTAAACTTGCAGCTTGATTCAGTGTTGCCAAAATACTGGATAAACAAATTGCCGCGTCATGTAAAATTATTGCATTTTGCAGCAAAAGAAGATTCGCTTCTCGAAACTAATTTCGCGCATAACGCAAGTTTCGCGTGGACGCAAAAAAAGCTTCGCCGATAACGACTATAACGAAGTACATGCCTCCTGGTTTCAATCAACGGCCAGGGCGAGTCGCGAAATGTCCGTCAACGCTGCTCGTCGTCGCCAGGGTCGTGTGCGAGCAAAAAATGATTTGTCTGCTCGTTTACGTCACTCATCCTTCTCCAACATTCGTGCAATAAACGGATATCGAAGACGAGGAGAGCCGCGGGAGAACGAACACGATCGTCGGTTTATTATCTTATTATATTTCGCACGATAGAGCTGTGTGTGTGTGTGTGTGTGTGTGTGTGTGTGTGTGTGTGTGTGTGCGCGCGCGTGTGTGTAAAATAGTGTACATATATGTGTGTTTGTATGTGATACGTGCTGCCGCGCGATTGCAGCCGCATGGTGAGGCTAATTGCAAACTAGCCGTTGTACGGAGAACGCAGCGGGGGGAACAGAATCTCTTCTGGAGCTACGGGATGTAGGATATTTCTGATCTATCAGTCAAGCAATCAGTTCGCGCTCGCTCTGCTAGAAAATACAACATAGCGTTGAAAGCCGGTAAGTAGAGGGATGTGTAGATGATGTCGAAATTGCTTAGATACGACATTCATTTTGCTACATCAGACTGTTCGGGATAGCTACCGAGGAATTAATAAGTGACTCTAGCGAGATGCCTGCCAGCGATATAATTATGTTTCTGATTAAAGCGAGGTATGCGCAATAATCCGGATGATTGGTGGCTACCTGAAACCGATCGCTGATGTTTCCAATTAAAATTTTATTTTTCGCCGACGCTACGATCGCACGACATTCAATTTTCAGTCTCGTTGATAGAAAGAATTTGATATATTGTATTCGATAGATATTTTGTACATTGACGAGATTGCTGTATATGTAATCACACGTTATTCAAAAGTTACTACTGCGCTAACGTATCATTAACTTATCATTAACACGGTTAAATATCATCGATTATTATCTACCTACAGCGATGTTGAGATGAGCATCCTCTTCATTTGCGCAGAATCGTACGTTTCTTTCCCACGTGAGATTCTCCGAAGAGAGTTTACTTTAATACTCAAACGCAGCGACAAAATAGTAAAGAGAGAGAGAGAAAGAAAGAGAGAGAAAACGCAGTGACGTTACCAAAATTAACCTTGAGACGGTGCCAAAATAATTATTTCTCCTTTCCTCTACGCGCACACAGCCGTGCTCGTGTCTCGAATTTGTCTATTCTTTTCGGCGAAATCATATCCCTATCACACCTATCAATCTGACACATTCCACGATGGCGATCACACGTCCAAGGTCGCCCAAGAATAAGCGCTGAGCGAGGAGGCGCGTTACACTTCCAAAAAAATGTAAATCAACGACAAGCTCGTATATCTAAGACAGTTTCACGAGAAGTAATCTGGCTTGATGCTGAAATTCAAGCCATCTAAACGGGCAGTATTGCGCGCGAGCGAAAGTAAAACACATGTTGAGCCAATCAACCGAAACCGGCTGTAACTCGATACCGCGAGCAACATTTCTGTACTTTAACGGCTATTGAAAAGCGTTGCCTTGTCTATTTTCTCACTTCTTTGAAGAGTGCCGTAATGGCCGGCCTGTCTCTCCCAGTTGACATTCTAATGCCGCGCAGATAAATTGGATTGGCATCTCAGATAGTTGGGATTGGCCGGGCTCCAGCGTCGAATGGCTTGATTAATATACCGGTAATTAGTTACCGCTGCAACCGCGAGTTACAGATATTATTATGCTAATTACGTCGGCGACGTTGAGTAATAGGTTGCACGTGAAGCAACGGACAAGAAGCGAGCGCGGCCCACGTTCTCGCCATTTGTGGTACCACTGTTCCATCGAACCTTTGGAAGCGAACAGGCGACCTTGAAAAATATCGAACGTAATGTACAAAAGTGAAAGGATCCGCCGATCGGTTTTTTCTTTCACGAGCTCCTTATATGCAAATTGCAGTATTTGCCGAGGAATGTCGGGTATACGTTTGTTTTACAATTACATGTGCGATCGTTGACGAATGGCTGAGAGATATTACCGCCACGAAGCTTCTAAACGCTTTTATTGCTCCGCCGCTGTCGGTAAACCATTAACTATTAATAATCTATTTGCGTCATTGTTCGTAAATTATACAATGAGACGTTCCTTGTTATTTTGATCCTCATACCTTGCTACATGAAACGACGATTCTCAAACATAATAATGCACCTTTAAAGTGCACATCGATCGTTAACTTCGGCAACTTGTATTGAAGCTAAAGCTAGTCACAGATATGTGCAATCGTAAAGGTACGTAGGCGTAAATGATTTCTTAGCGATTAGAGCACTCGTACTTGCTCGCGATATGTGTCCGAATTAAATAGTTATACCACTAAAATTCATGATTATTATATGTGCATTTTCTGTTAGGCAATCATTACATGTGTTTTATGAAAAAACGTAACTCCAATTGCGCTCATCCGTTACTCCGTCTGTAAAACGCACTGACAGACATACATATATAGGCATAGATAACGTATGCGTATTTCAATAATATTCCTCTAACAGCTGCCGTTGTGTGAGAAAGGAGTACGCTCTCGGAGCAGAAAAGAAGTTCGAAACAATTATCCAGACCAGACCAGACCAGACCTGACGGACGGAGAACGAATGTTCAGCGTTCAGCCGTGAGCTGAAGCACGAAGCGCGGGCTCTTAAAGAGGGAGGCAAAGAGGGCGAAGGCACGGCAACAAAAATGATTCGGCTCCGAGTCCGACCGGAGCGCGGAGGCTTGAACTTCTTACATGAGTTCCCGCCAGTATTTACGATCGTGTCGACGAGACGCTCGTTGAGCGGAGATCCGCGCCGATTCGAGAACAAGAGATCCTCGGATTCGGCGAACACGCGGGCGAACGGCCATCGGCGATGCGGGAAGAAACGATCAATGCGATCAAAGAGCGATCAAAGTGTGTGCGCGGGAGCCGCGCACCAAAATTCTCTCTCGATCGCAACCGCAGAATCGAGTCCCGTCGCGACATCAGCTGCCAATCTTCGACCGCATTTGTTCACTTCTTTTACGTTCGGTCGGCGCATACACTCCATTCATGATCGAATTTCATGATCGTTACAAATCTCGCACGAGTATCATATTAACGCACGAAGAATAGATAAAAGGTGTCTTAAATATTAATGTACTGATATTTAATATTCAATATAATCGTTCACAATTACATTGTAAAAAATTAAGTGATAAACGCAACTAATAAAAATAAATAATAAAATTTAATAACGAACATGTTTGTGTATTAATAGCTGTTTGTTGATTAATATTTTGATCAATATCTAAAATATTGGAACGTAATAATTCTGGAATAAAATAAAAATGATGAAAAACCTCGTCTATAATTACTATACGAATTAAGAGAATCTAAAATTTGAAATAATCCTTGTATTTTCTGGATCATGTTATAAAATCGTAATTTATTCAAAGCGTTTTCGTATATATTGTATAATATGTACAATAATACTGAAATAATAGATTATTTCTTTTGTAACTCAATAATTATTTGAATCATATTATGTAATATAAAAATACTTATAACACAATATACTAAAAATAAATGTAGTATATATTGTGTATATTACACACACTTTCCGTTTTTATGCGATCACGTCATTATGTAACCAGATTTTTTTTTATATTTTACACGACAAAAGGGGATCGGATATAAGTCGAACCTATTTACAATGAAATTGATCCCATAAGTTTTTATAGTGGTAATTGACTTTTAATCGGTTCCAATAAGCGGCTATGAAAGTACGTTCCGCGAGAATGAAGCGATAAAGTGGGCCGGCACCCATTCCAGATCAACATCTTCGTCATTACCGTCATCGCCCCTACCACCGCTGACCATCATTATTATCATTATTTTCCTCATTATCCTCATCATCATCATCGTTATCAATTGATGCATTATCCGCTGCTGTAAGGTATCTTTTCTTGTCAATCCGATAAATCGCAGTCTCATAATTAAGCGATATGATCAAAAAGTAATGCAACATCAGTTTTTATAATGATAAAACATTCCAACTTTTATAGTTGATACCTCTCGCAAGAATAAATCTACAGTTTTGAAGGAAAATCTGAAATATTACAGGCAACCTCTTAGCTTTTATTTCAATCTCGAATATAATCGAAGCAATCTAATTTTCAGCTCACATCGTGAACAATAGAATTGAGACAATAGAAGAGAACAGACATTAAAAATTTCATTATTTTATTCATATTAAAGCGTAAATATGTGAATATGAAATATTGTAATGGAATAATGGAATGGATAATGGAATGTATAAAACATTTTTCTTGTCTAAGACACAGAGGTTCAATAAAAATATACATCATATCTGATTCTATTTCCTGGAAACGATCAAAGCTAATTAGATCTACATTTTTTCAGATAGATATCTTTAATCCCTTTCGTCTGATCTCTTTGCGAATCAATCGTTTTCTGACGTCATTGAGTCAACAGAAGAAAAAGGAAATCGATGGATGTACGCGTAGATATCCCAGATCCTCAAGCTCATGTTCCGGGAGTATGGAAGACGTTGGATGCCATGGGTTCTCTCAACAATCAGAAACCTGTTTCCAGAGTGAAACCTCTCCGGCTGAAACCTCTTTACTGTTCGTTCCTTCTTTTCTTCCTCGTCGTCTTCCTTTTCCTCTCGCTTTCGCCCTTCGTTCCACCCCCTTCTCCAGACGAGGAGGTTAGATGAGGATCGCCCCGCGTTCATCAATCATCCATTGAAACGTAACCCGTGGCGTTCTATAATTAACGACCTCGCTACAAACTTCGAAGAGGTCCCACGCCCAAACGAAATCTGGCCCGCTGAATGTATCCCTCCACTTTGAGATACGTGCCAGATTGACGCGAAACCGAAGACCAGATTCTCTTACCCCGATCTTTTTTATCTGTTACAAACTTACAAACGCCTCCTCGCGGTACATTTACGCGTGTACTTTTTTGATTTCTCCAGTTTTGATGCAAATATCAAATATCGTCGACGATATATTTTTATTGGTTAAAGAGTGATGCGGAACCTTGAAAAGCGACGCTATTTATAAGTGTTGAACAATTCCAACAATAACAAAAGCGTGACGAGTTACGAAACGTATTTGCGTCCGGGCATAACATATATACACGCAATAAAATAAAGCTATGGCTCAAATGTTGTGCCGCGCGTCTTTGGATATAAAGATTATTGCATTATATATCCTGGAAAAAATTGCGCAATTCATAAAATGCTATTTAAAAATTTATAGTGAGATGTGCTAAATAATATGTACTACGTTCTCAAATTATCTGTCTCTCCAAATTCGTGTCATTGCGCATCAGCGTGATTCACTACCAATGGTTACATTATGCAAATAATATTTCATCAGCTGAACGTAAGTGAAATTGCCATTTATAATAGTCGTTTCGCGTAGCAATCTGCCGATGCTAACGTAACGCGTGTCACATACATTCTCGTAGAGAAAATATTGGTCATGATAAACTTTATCGGCCATGATAATCTTTATAAACTGCCGATGGTTTAATATTTATCTGGTCAGGTTTGGTGAAGGGGTATTCATAGCAGATGAATTAAAATGTTTCTCGATCGGGCGAATTATGTGAAAAAGGTTCCCCGATCAGATTCAACTCAGATACAAACACGCTTTCAATAACTTAAAGCCAGCTTCGCGTGATTGACTAACCGAAACGCTAATTTAAAGCAATCGCCGTAATGTTAAAAGTAGTAAAATTTGTGACTGCAGGGTACGCGGTTGGAAATGCATGGCGCCATGTCGGAATGTGAATTTACTGTGTGTAAAGAGGATTGAATCCTCTTTAGATTGCAGCAATGTCGCTTCTGGAAGTGCTCGAGCTGCTACAAAGAAATTAAAGAGAATGTTTGTAAGCGCATTAGTTAGACGTGCAATGCTTGACCGAATTGGAAGGTGAACCGCGAGACCGCGAGATGTGTGATAAAATAGCATCACATGTGGCAACTGAGTTTTTCGAATATAATAAAGTCAAAATGACCATATAATTTATTAAATATGAGAAATGGACATGACACAAGTCTCATGCATTAGAATGAAGCAATATAGTATAAATTGGAATGTTTTTTTTTATGTAATATATAGACTTTTTCCTAATTGCGTTCTATGTATTTCAAACAGATCATATTTAATTGTATGATTGACTGCGCACATGAATTAAAAGAATTTTAATAGGATTCACGAGACTTGAAATCAGCCTGTCGAATTACCAAATCGCCGCGGCGAGGCTGATTAACGATCACGGACTCATTCCGGATTTGCCGGACTTAATCGTATTAAGTCTGACGTTGGGAAATCTACAATAACAAATTGACCACGAGGTTTATGCACTTTCACCAATGGCAATGCGCTCTCCAATCCTCTTCGCAGCCCTTTTCCTATAATCCGTTAATCATTATCATCGTACATGGAACTGCGAGACAAGAGGCGGGATATATTATGAAACCGGTAACCGGGTAATTTCATGAAAACTGGTCGGACGGGTTAAAAACCGGCCCGGTTGACGATCTCGGACTAAACAGGCGCCAAACTGGATTGGACTTGTTACTCTCTCAGAAAACGAAATTTCATCGACGTTGAATTAAAAATTTCATAATGGTAGTCGGACCTAGAGCGCAAAGACATATCTATTTTTCATCTTTGTTAAGCCAAATAATGTCCTTAAAAAAGCTGTAACACTGTTGTGGCGAATTAATTTAACGAATTATTTTCATTCCAGGTGATAATATAGTAACTACTAGCTCAAACAAAAGTCTTCATTGCTTTAATATATTGCTATAAGTAAAATGTATAAATATATAATAATACTATTCGAATTTACGTTCATTACAAAATTATTTATTGAAATAATTTCATAAGAATTTTTGCACACTATATATACCATGAACAAAGAAAAAAACAGTGATGGTGAAAAGACAATTTCTTTTAGGTCTAAAGGGGTCGCGAAAATCGAGCGGGTGGATAAACGCGCGGCATTGTGTTCGCTTCATCGACTGACCGATATTTGCCCAGAGTCACTCTGAAAGTATGGATTAACGATCCGTAGGGTGGACCGAAGGGTAAACCAGAAGAGATTACTAAGCGAAGGCTAAGCGCGTGATGCAGGTGGTCGCAAGGGGAACCGCTGGAAAGAAAGGACAGAGATGATGATTCCACTTCAGAAACGGACGAAAGCCTCCAACAGTATAGTGGTGAGTTAAGAGGGCCTAGAAAGCATCGACTGTTCTGCTTGAGACCGCCGTTATATCTCTGAAAGCGGGAGTACATTCTAATTCGATCGGTTTAGATATGAATCTACAGGGTGTTCTCGCTACGATCTGTAATTGCAGACATTGTTCTGGCATTATAATGCCAGAATATAACAGTTTCAGCGTTTCTATTCGTATACATTTGTCTTCCTTAGTAATTGTACAATTACTAATAAAAGGTTTCATATACTGTCTATACGTAATTATATACTTGAAAAATGTTTGGCTTTTATTTAAATTTGTATTTTACTTTATTCTCAAAAACAGAGATGTATTTCTACTTACAGCAACTTTATGCAAATAATAATTTTACAAAAAAGAAATATTTTCAATATCGGTTTTAGTAATTTTGTTATCTTAATTAGCAAGTGCTGAACTATCGTAGAACAATATTGATAATAATAACAACTTGCATTTGAATCCGTTACTAAAAAATTGTGAATGAATGTCACAGAATGAAGTAAAACACCCGATATGTCGTGAGGATAAAGGCATCAAAGAAAATCAAAGCCTGCAGGTATTACGCCATAAATCGGGTATGAGATGTTTGAAGGAACGATTGTTTCGGATCGATTCTTCTTCAGGGCTTCGAGTGTCGAAATGAAACTCTTGATGTCTGATCGATTCTACCATGAAGCATCAGCTCGTCGTTCCTTTCAAACTACTCCACAATAGTATAATAGAAGCTATTCATGTTGAAAAGTCCGTTTGCGATTCTTACATTCTTAAATCCTTAATTTTGCCTTAAGTCTTGCCTCTCTCGAATTTGAATACTTTGTACGCACTTGATTATGTTTTTTGTCAATTTTTTCTTTTTCACATATACTAATTGTCCTAATTGACAATAATCATTATAGCTAATATCTATAACTTATATAAAGTATAGAAAAAGCATATTTTATTTTTGTTTAACAGACAAAAGAAATAAAAATTGTATTTTGTCACAGAAATTAAAATAGCAAAAATTGAATAGATAATAACAAATTACCGAATAATATTATTAAAATAAAAACAAAGACAAAATTATACTTTTCCTGAATAATTTGATTCCAGACACTGACGAAGAATATCAGATCCATCATCATATAGCGGAGTAATTAATAAAAAAAAGTATTTTACATATCGTACTGGAAAAACAGCATTTACGCAAGAAATTGAAAAGTAAACACATTAAAAGAAACAAGTCGAAGTATATGGCTGCAGATAGGTCAGCCCTCTTCACACTCTATATTTATCTCTCTTTTTTTTTTTAAACAAGACGCTTTCAGAAATATTGTCATAAAAAAAATTGTAATTGCTTTACAGCAGGAGAGATAGAAATCAATCCTGGTCCGTTTTGGAGGAATGACAGGAATGCGCGGAATTGCATAGTATTTGACATTATCCGTAACTCTATCGCCTCTTTAACGAAGTCGAAGTCATTACAATCATATGTCGAATAGCTATCTTTTTTTTTATTTTATAACCAAAAAACCAAATGTATTTTCCGATAGACTTTTAGTTCGGACGGACAGTACAGGTTCGTAATGTAAAAACATTACAATAAAAAAATATCTTTTATTCTTTCATAATTGCTCATCATATGCGCAAATCGTGTACAAATCGTGTGTGTGAATAAATCCAGATATAGAGGTGGAACAACGGATGGATAATTATATACGGAGAATAGACATATTAATCAAAGCATATTATTTGTTATACAATAATACCGAGTCATCTACGTGCATAAATATCAGAAATAACAAACGGCAATGAAACGTAGATAAAATTAACAAGCATGAATATCTATCGTTCCGATTTCGTTTCATTTCATACACGCTGCAAATGAATAATGCGCGCCGTGAAAATTGTCCAATGGGTAACATGGCTTACAAATCCTCTTAAAATGCATTATAATCGAAATCCATTTTTCAGGCAAAACATATTTTTCGAGCGCGGCTATTCAAAGCGATTCTCTGAGCCATTTATATGCATACATTCGTCGATCGCAAATAACGCCGCGACGCGGCCCCGTGTACCCGCAAATATCCCCCTCGCACCGAACACGATATAAACAGGTAGACAGGGTTGTAGGAAAAGAGCACAGAGAAGAAAGAGGAGAAAACGATCCAATAGTCACGACCCTTCCCGATCGATTAATATCACTGCAATAAACGTCATTGCACATCGAAAAGGGGTGGTTCGCCCCACGGCAAACGCGATTCTCGTGTCGAAAAATATATACCTCTCTATTTTACAAAACACGCAACAACACACGTAACCCTTTAGTAGCACGGCTCCGACTGCGTTCTTCTTTTGTGACGAGAAAAGCTAAACGATGGAGGATCCAACTGTGTTACTTGTCATATGTGAGCAAATCAGCGAATAAAATAAGTCAACTTTTCACGTACTTATAATATATCTAAAAATAAATACGAAAACTGAACTATCACGAAAGTCAGAGATTAAATCAGATTAGAGATTTCAATTTCATGAAATTTAATCGTTGCGCAGGCAGACGTTCTAACATTCATTGCTGCTATAAATACTTCGATCGTTATTAATCTCACGATTGCATTGGCTTCGACAAGCGTTACAAAATCTCTCTAGGTTCCTAACATTCTTCCGTCTTTAATACTCTGATTATTAGCAGCGATCTTCTCCAAGGACATGGGGGACTAAAATATCACCCGCTCAGTTTTCCCGTAACACGCACATATTATATGCGAAGGGACACACACAATAGAAACGTTCACGTATGTTGCTCGCGTGGATGTAAAGTACTCCATGGGTATCGATGGCGTATCGATGGATCCCCATTGTGATCAGCCAGGGAGCAACGAAAGGGGGATCTCGATAGCCTGGCGCGTATAGAGCAGGTAACACGTCGCTGAGGTAGGATTGTGCCCCGACAGCGATTGATACGATTCGAGTCGAAATCTCGCGGTCCATTGTCGGTTTGCTTTTTGCCGCCTCTTATATGCGCGACTTCGATTGTGTACCACCGACCGCATTCATCCA
Source organism: Temnothorax longispinosus (assembly GCF_030848805.1). Classification (NCBI taxonomy): domain Eukaryota; kingdom Metazoa; phylum Arthropoda; class Insecta; order Hymenoptera; family Formicidae; genus Temnothorax; species Temnothorax longispinosus. The sequence goes on along the minus strand of NC_092360.1, from coordinate 2,109,281 downwards.
CGAGTGGAAAGGCGATTTCTCATCCGCGTAACGGGGTAACGGCGGAGTACAATGCGGCCGGCGAAATAATAAAGGGCGCACCGCGGTAGGAAGGAAAACGGTGAAGGAGGGAAAACTCTCGCCGACGAATATAAATCAGCGAGAACGCATTTTGCGTGCACGCGCCTCGCGTGTGACGCTTGTTAAACGCCGAAGTCGCGAGATGTTCGCATCTTGAAAAAAATTGACTTTTTTTTTATCACTAACATGGATTGCAATTAATACATTTCAATGCATAAATCGGTAACAAGGGATCAGAGATCTTGTTTGGATCATAACTCAAACTTTTACTTTTCGTTCATTAACGTACGTAATGGTACGTGAGAGAGAAATTGCAAAATCGATCGATAATTTCACATCACGACGCCGACGCTTCTAAAAATAAAAATTAAAAAACGCTCAAGGATATGTATAAAGGATATGCAATGACATGCTTGATTACTCTCTACTTTCGCCATGTAAACAGCAAGATTGATGTTGTTAACCTACGACGTATTAAATTTTCTTTTGGATCATTGCGAATTGACTTTACAATTTCGACATAAATAACGCTCTATTCGTCCGGTGTGTAAAAATGTACACGATCAATAATGACATTTTTGAAATCGATCAAATTAACGTGTGTTACTGCTTGTAGCACAGTCATTTGTATATCGTACTAAATTAAAAGCTGACGTTAATAACGATGTATGTACGATTGCAATAATTCATATTTTTTGGAATAAGCGAATGGCTTCGGCGGTAATGGCGCCAGAGTTGAATATTTCACATTATCGAACATCCTATAGACGGTATTATTGACAGATGATAACGGCATTTCGACATTATTCAAATCGACATCTTCGCTGCTTGCTAGTTTGGTGAATTAGAAAGTATTAATGGTGCCGTTTGACCGCGAGACTTAGCTATTTAATCTTTCAAAGGATTTACGGAGTCACGCTGTTAAATACGTAATTGGAGGACTAGTAAACTACGGACGTTTTCTATGATTAATAGCGACATATCACGGAAAACTTATAATTATATTATTATTATACTACATTATATATAAATTCTGTATTGCAAATAAAATATATGTTTCCGATCATTTAGTTATTGTTAACTTCAATTGAATAAATACGGATACAAATGTGCAAACTTGCGCAGTGAAATGCGGAATTAAATTGAAAAAGAAAAAACTAAATAAATTAGAAGTTAAAAACTAAAGTTTTTATCTATCAGTGTATTTAACTATACATGCGCCTTTTCATTCAGAAATAATAGAAATATAGAATATAGAAATGCCATAATAAAATAACTAGATTATAATTGTTGGACGAGATTTTACAGCAAGGTAGAATTTCGTGGAGAATTGAGTCGTTATCGAACAATTAACATGTACGCCAATGTTGGCGTCGAGATGACCCCTGGTGCTCATCACTATCTCTCTCTCTTCCTCTCTCCCTTCTCCCCCTGCTTCTCTCTCTCTCTCTCTCTCTCTCTCTCAGCCTATCAGCCTGCCTCGCTCTTTGCATCATCAAACGATCTGTCGATAGAGGCAATTAATGCGACTAGCTTTGATTATCCCCACTGCTCATACAGACAGCGACTTCACATAGCCGTGCAAATAAAGCAGTTTATTTATACGCATGCAATTAGGTTGGACATACACCGGACGCATCTGCGCGTCTAGTTAAAACTCAAGTGTATCAAGCGCAGTTACTTATACACATCTGCTAGAAATACAGTCTATAGCTTTGCGATAACATTAACAGAGATGCACACATCACGCTTGTGCCGTTACGTCAACGAACTATTTGGTTTTTTTAATCAAACTTTTACTTCCTATTTTTTTCTTTAAAGAATTTGCAAATAACAAGCTTTATTATGTGGCCGTAATATACGCGCGTTTCTAGGTACTCTAATAATTTTATTATTAATTAATTGTTAAATTAGTCATATGAGAGATAATAATTAATTAAGTTCATATACGAGTAAATGTATAAAGTTTATATTTTAATAAAAAATTATATTTATACTAGTGGTTATTTAAAACAGTATTTCATAAGCATTTTTCACAAATGGTCTGTCCATAAATAAAATTAATATTTATTGAGCTGTACATTGTTCAGATCACCAATTAATTATAACTTTATAAACGATTATTTCAATTGCAGTTTATGCAATTAACACAGTACTCACTATTCAAAGCAAAAAATAAAAACTAATATAATAATAATTTTTAGCTTTATTTGTCGCCCTTTCGCAATTGTTTCTTAACGTTTTACGTATAATGAATAGTATTTTTAATGCGACGTCATTGAATAGCTTTATAGCAAAGTTTATTAATGTCTGCTCGTATATAAAAATAGCAAATTACTATGGAATTCGTATGACGTAATTGTATCTTGTAATGGAACAAGCAAAGATATGAAGCTTTAAATTTTCTTTCGATTTATATGCTATCTATGACAATTGTGCTATAAGAACTCCCTAATTACTCATTAGAGGGGTTGCCAGCTTCTCTCGATAAAATAATTATGATGACCTAACGATTAGTTCGAGCGTATAGAAACGTTCTTGAACTGTTTCGAGATATATTCTAGAAATATCTTCGCCGTTTAATTACCATGCACGGCGCCGCATATAGCTTCATTAGTAAGTCGTGCGAGCCATAGTTCATGTTCTTACGAACCACCATTCATAGTCACTTTCGTGACTACACTATAAGCGCGCGCGACGGCGTTGATAATCACCATCGCTTACTAATTAACACGCAAGAGCAAGAATTATCTGCTCGAAACGATAGTCTACCTTCGAGATTGCGCATTGACGCTGTTTCACAGCGTCAAGAAGGATTTTCGATCGAGCAATCGCTGAAATATCGGTATGAAATCGCAATAGCAATGGGACCAAGTTCAATAGTGCTTGACATCTCCTTGCGTTTCATGTATATAATGTACGGTATATTATAGCCTTTGAGCTGGTGGCGCGGATACCTAGACCATCATCGTCGAATGTTCAGTAGCATTTATAAATACATAATTACAGTGATTGAAGCTGAAAAGTCCATAGGCACGCTTCAATTAATAATCAAGTATCAATGATTATTATTCTTACTTGCATTTCGTATGACCGTGCTCGCAATTAAGCATTTTTTTTTTTACATTTTGATACAAGTGTCAATTCGAAAAATTGAAATTATTAAGTAGAGCACTTTAATTAGAATTGATTTTAGAAGATTTAGTAAGAATTAAAGTTTTTATTTTATTTCTGATGAGATTATTTCTGATGTACAAACAATATACAAATTTAATTAGCATTACATAAATTATATGACTCTATAGAAAGGATAAAATATAAAATAAATAAATATCAGATCAGTCAGAGGAAAATTTATACGGAATTTTATATACATACAAGGAAACAAAGCTCGATTTTTCAAATAATCTCTCTCTGTCTTTTTCATGTAAATATATTAATATTTTTTCAGATATTAAAAAAGAATACATTCAGCAAAATATCAAGCAAATTTTAACTTTTATTTCAAAAATTATTAATAGCATTTATATACATCATATATACATATAGTGTATGTTACGTGGATTTTCGTATTTCCACAAAAAATCATAGAAAATTAAATAAAAAATTCTCTCTTACAAAAATTATCAAGCATGCCTCGTAATAAACACGTTACCGAAACAGGATGACATAATAATCTTTCACCCTTTTCGACAGTGGTGATGGACAATTATAATACGGGATAGGACCAAGCTTCCTCGCTTCAACGGCGCCGACTGATATCAAATTTCAGGTCCGCACGAGATCGGCGGTCGAGAAGAAGAACGGCACGGCGGCAATCGGGAGGAAGTCGTGCAAAGGCACGCACCACGCGCGTGTGGTCCATCAATCATGTTGTTCCCGGCGACAGGTGGACACTGGGGTCGATGGAGACCCCACATAATTGGGAGAATAGTGCCGGTTTGCTGGTCGACCGGGCACACGGTCATTTATCTTGTCGCGATCGAGCGCCTATCGACGGTTCGGCCCGATTCGAGTTAACGCCCGTGAAATCGCGTGTCGCCCGTTTGGGAAAATCAGCCTCGTTCGATCTCTCTCGGGGCTCTATACAACGCTGGCGCCCATGATCGATACCGCGTCGCCGCGCCGTTTTGGCGTAGCGCCGCAGCTCCACCGTGTACCCCGTAATTGGAAGCAAATACAGATATCATTGAAATCATCCTGGCGCGCACAAATATTCGTTCAAAATATTTATTTACGGAGTATCGATTGTTGCTGATGCGCAGCTGCATGGTTGCTTCAAACATTTCTCCATTTCTTTTAAACGTTTACATGTTTTTGACAACACAGATTTTTTTTATGCTTTATTTCGTCATTTCAAATTTATTATCACAAATTGTCCTTATACATAAATATATTGTTACAAAGAAAAAAAAGCGAATTATTAGGTTGTAGCTATGGCTCTAATTACATTTTAATGTATCTTAATATATTGATAACATGATAAAAAAACCGAACGAATTAATAACCGAACGAATTAATAACAACTACACGCGCGTGAAAAGTATGTGTAATTATTACCATTGAAAGCTTTATTCGAATAGGCTGTCGCAAATTGAAAAATAAATATTTGTTTTTACGCTTTCGTACAAATTAAATAATAAAACAATTTTAAAGTTTCCCAAAAATAATAAAATAAATCGACAATAGATTGATTTAAAACCATAGGACGCACCGAGAAACTCTAATAGTGATTCTCCAGAGACGAGACTCGTATACTTGTCAAGTAATTCAACAAGGTATCCTCTTGTTCTTTATACTTCGTCGTATAATCATCTTTTTTTCGTTTGTGCTCTTCCGAGCTCGTAGTTCCGATCTTCTTTTACTGTCATCCTCGTCGACGACAAGGCCTCCCCTAGACGGCATCTAGTGTCTCGCCGCGATTAAAAAGAATACGTCCCACGCTGAAGGCCTACGGGCACGCCTTCGCACTGGCCTCAAAAATACTCCAGTTCGGTCTGACATATTATGCCACACCGAAACATCTTTTCATTCTTGTCAAATCCATTTGCCATGCTTGACGCTGGATATCAAGAATATTTTTATCTTTTATCGTATAAACTTCTTGCACAATTGAAGCAGAATCGCACTTGGTATGGCAAGTGTATCGATTGTAAATACAGTCATATACATATGTATATCTACATTTTTTTAAGAACAACTAAGATTGTCCAATGTTAAAGTTTTTGAAATTCAAACCTCTTGAAATAATAATCAGAAAATAGTTCAACTTAAAAAAAAGCATGACTTTAAATTAAAAATCTGTTTTATAGTTAATAACGATAGATCGTGATTGGTATCAGTGAATCTCAAGGAAATTGCGGAAAAAACCCGAGAGAGAATTTGCCGAGTTTTAATTGAGCGGCGAGATCGTTCTATAATGCTGTCAAAGGCAACCGGAACAACCGGAACAACTGACAGCCAGATACGATCGTTCCACTGGCTACATTATCCGCATTTGAATCTCAAATCGCTTCTAGGTATCAGAATCGTGAAGGAGAAACGTTGAAAACCTTCGAGCCGACGCTCCAAAGGCTACAACAGACGAGGCGGCATGTCACGACAAATACAGCTACTTTTCCAGATCTTCTCTTCCCGCCGCAATCCTGCCTCTCCTCTCACAAGATAGTCGCGATCGCGAGGGTATCGAGCACCGCAAGATCGTATCTGAGTGTCCCGATGGCGGTCCCATCGGTGTGGCCACATTCGCCAAGTTTTTCATGCCTCGATCGACTCAAGCCTCCATCGAGAACTTTCGATCTCGAGTGCTTGTCGTATGTCGTATGGATATCTAGCATGTTGAATAATTGCTCGTATTGTACCATTGCATTTTCTATGCGATAAAAAAATAATACGTAGAAAATAACATATTTTATTTAGTTATTATGAGATTTATTTTCAGATATATAGCGATATCAATTATTTTTAATTTTAAGTTCAATATTGTGAATAATATGATTTAATAATGTGATTTAATTTCCATACATAAGAAGATAAACGCCGAGCTCATTGGAGTTTGAAATCACTAGGAGTCGCTTTGCTATAAGAACAGGTGTCGTGAACAGGAGAAATCTCTCGGCGCGTCTTTGAACGATGACCCTGTCTTTTACATATTCATATCCCATCGTCGAATCTCGATCAGCAATGGCGATAAAGCAATTTAAGCACTAATACCGCCCTCCCGTTGCATCGCTGCACCTTCTTCCATCGAAGCAATCTTTCTTACCGGTTTTTTAATGGGCTTTAAAGAATTTTGTTGCACTGCCGACCCGTACATGAATTGTGACATATAAATTACGAGAGAGAGAGAGAGAGAGAGAGAGAGAGAGAGAGAGAGTATACGTGTGTGTGTGTTTTCTCCGTAGATGACTCATTTCCAAAGACTTCTTCTGAAACCCGTTTAAAACCCGGGCGCGTTCCATGTATTCTCTTCGTTAGAAGATCTGTGTGTTTATCCACGTGTGACTGCGGGTGAAATCTTCAATCGCGGAATAAGATAATGTTTTCTTAAGCCAGAGTGACCGTTGTCCGAAAAGAATTCCGGCCAACTGACGTAACGTAAATACAAAAACTCTAATTCTAAAAATGGTTTGGTTGAATACCTAGCTATATTGAAGAAGAAGGTTTCGATTATATTCGTATAGAATGATATCGGTACATTTTGCAAGTTTTGAGATTTATGGAAGAATACGATTACTTCATTACATACTGATCATTTTGAAGTAACATACGAACTACTTCAAATCTCTCATAACTTCGTAAAATTAATAGAACAGAATTTTAAAAAACAATTATGAAGATTGTACATAATTTAGTCTATCTGTTAGTTACTTAATTGTCTGTGGTATCTAACGTAACATCATCTTGTGCTTTTAATTCAGTTTTTTGCATGTTCTTAAATTGTCTATATCTATACTAAACTATAAGCAACTTAAAAAGATGGCAATAAAAAAATATTACTACATAATGCTACATGATATTTTCACACACGATAAAAAACAAGTTGTGCCATGAAGTTTCTATTGTATCTATAACGCGGACATATTTTATACGTAAAAAATAAATAATTTTTCTTTTGTATGAGATTTCGGACAGCACGTGATAATTTTAATTTTTCTTCATCATCGTAATAGCGGTGTTCCGCGAGTTCTCCATCTGTCGAGACGATAAGCACTTCTAATTTCAACAAAGGGAAGAATTTCCTTCTCGTATCCATTTCAAAGGACAATGGTCCAGCAGTGTCTTTGTGCGATTCGCAATGGAGTGCTCGGATTGCCGTTGATTACTGACAAATAGCGCGACCGGAGAGCAACAACGCCAAGAAAGATGGAAAAAAAAGTTTTGAAAAAAAGAAGAAAGGCGGAACGAAAAGGATCACTATCAATCATAAAGACAACGAAAGACATGTGGCAGATTCCATTCACTGATTGTCATTCGCTTGTATGAATAGTTCGTGAAACTTGTATAGAGAGCTTACGTTTTATACATCATCTCTGTCATTTTTGTAATAGCGCTTCAGATTACCACTACTCTCAATCGATATCTGCATGAGATAAGACTAAATTTTTTCGATAGAATTTGTCGATTAATACTCCAAAAAAGAAATTTACACGCGTAGAAGTTCGCGCAAGTTGCTTTTATTCTTCGAATTAAAATTTATCTCATCGTGTATATTAAACTTATTTATAACAAAAATATATTTAAAATCTAATCATTGATTAAATTGTTATCTAAAAAGTTAAATTTTATCTAACAGGGAAAATATCTATTATTTATATGGTTAAAACTGCATCAAAAATTATCAACTAGATCAGTAAGAATATAATGCTGCAGGCCATCTGCTGCGCACAAAACCTTTTCAGACTTATTTGAAATCGCATCGTCTAAACAGTAAGGAATCTATTTAATACGTTCTACTAAATTTTCACGGTGATGTGATAGGCTCATATTCGCAGCTCGAGTTCCTGAATATTATTTTACCTGAAAATGTCTAGAAACGAATTTGATGTCCTGGGGCGACCAGTGTTTGGTTTCCGGTTACAGAGTTTGATCTTGCTGAGATAATACATCGGAGATAATATATTTTCACGGATTAGAATCGTATGCTCTCGAACAAGTAATCCTTACTACAATAGATATACATCAACATTTTTAATTCATTACAAAAAACTACGTAAATTATTTTGCATTTACATAAATTATTATTTTTACATTATTTGAATAATAGGTATGTTCATAATTAAATATTAAATTTATGCTATTCAATTTATTCACAAGAATAGAATTAAATTTTATTATTTTTATTTATAGTGAAAATAAGTAATTATTTCATCTAGATAGTAAGATACATTGTACATTCGCCAATTACATAGATTAAAAATAATTAAAACGTTAAATTTACAATTAGGATGTATTTAATTTAGAGTTACATATTTAATGTAATTGTCTGAATAAATGGAATAAAATTTACGATATTCAATAAACATTAATTTATTTTGTTGATAAATATTATATCTTTCTTATGTGTAGCTTTTCTTTTAGAGTCTTGTTTACATATGCAGATTTTTATTGCAGAAAAGAGAGAGAAAGAGATCTGTTTTAACTTGTTAGAATTAAAAATATAATGTCTAACTTGCACAAATAAATACTATTAGCAAGAAATATATAAATTCATTGCACTACATGTAAATAATTCCTGAAATGTCATGTAGGTAACACGTTGCCATCAGCAAAGAAACGCCGTATCTCATTTCGGGTTCTTTTCGGGGCGCATACTTTCACTTTTTTCTTTGGCATGGTCACCTCCTTCACATTTAAATAGCGGTTCACACTGGTCAGAGAAGCCGCAAAAGTCCACTTAGTGGTTCCGCACGAACAGGTCCCAAAATGAGAGGGCCCAGCAATTGTCCACTTTCCGACCTCCATTTGCCATCATACTCGTGATATATCTTCTGTACAATGAAGTCCTCCTTCTCGTAAGAATCTTCTTTTCACTTTCTATCGCTTTCTTTCGAGACTTTAAAACGTTCCTTATATGATGTATTAAATCATTAATAAATACTATAGATACAATTTTTGATAGAAAAATAAGATAAAGTAGAAATAACAAAAAGGTTTAAAACGCTAATTGATATCTTTCATAAATCATACCTTAATTTTTTTATAAATTTTGTCTTAAAATATGTTCTGCAATATAGCTTTTAACACGTGATATCTTTTCGACACAAAAATGAAAACAATAGGCAATTATTTAAATCATTGTTCATTTTAGAGTATTCATTTCAATTTTACATAAAATAAAAATTGGTTTCTATATTAATATCTCTATAACATATGGACAACGTATAAAAAAGAAATATTTACATCATATAGTTCACAAAAAATAGTCTCGCATAAGTATTACAACAGACGGATCCTTAAAAATGGCAGCAAAACATCCGCACTGAATTTACGAGGCATCCCTCTTCCCGCGGCTGCATTTATCTGCCTTTTTCGGATCTACAGTAAAGTACAGTCATTACCACTTGTATTCTTGTTGCTTGTATCGCGCGCGTTTTAGTGGCAACTTCATCTTCTGCCAGTAGAGGAGGCAGAGAGGCAACGGAGAAGTCTGTGCATTTTAATTGTTTGCTATGCAGACAACTGCCGCTCCAGCCGTACGGTTACATCCTAAAACCTGACCGTTTGGCCTTGTACGATTCCGCCAAGATGCATTTCGGAGCCCTAGAATTAGCGTGGCGTGGGGCCCGCAGATAGATTGCAGGGTTGCAAACGCGAAGACGACCGACGGAAGAAACGAAGAAGAAGAATGACCACGGAACTCTAAGTGTGGGAACGGCGAAAGCTGGCCCACATGGATGAATAATAACGCTGGCAGGAACGGGAGCGATCGTCGTTGATACATTCACGTAAAAAACATATTTATATAAAACATAGGATTGACGGCTATTTAAAAAATACGAAAGTAATCGCCTCGATTCATCCGGATTAAAGATTACAATCCTATTTATGCAGCGTCAATGTATTATAATTGTTAGACCAATGTGTTAGAAACCAAAAAACTCATTTCTGTACATAAATTACTCATCACGTATATCAACAAGGCAAGGTCTATAATTGTCCGATGATTCAAACCGGCTATTAAGATAAAAAAAATATTCATAGGATTGTTACGCGTGGTCGACGAGCGCGAGGGAATGTTCATGTTGCAGAAACTGCGGATCGTTGACGACAGCGGCATGGACACGGAGAAGCGGCAGCAGCTGTTGTTACGTGTCCACGACTAAATTACCGCACTTTGGGCCATGTAAATCGACCTTTAAGCGCCGTGTAACATCGTCGCTGATGCAGCCGCCGCCGCCGCTTCCTCGCGTTCGTGGAGATATATATACGCGTGCGTCACTCCTGGTTTACATAATGCGCAATTGCCCTGAAAATGATAGGAACGGTCGGTTATTATTTAAATTTCGGTCACAGGCTGACCCAGTTCCGGTGGCGGTCGGTGGGAGCCGCTGGAGGAAGAGCTGCGAAAAATTCCCATCGGCGGCGGAGACAGCCGCGAAGGCCGCGGCGCGGCGGTTTAAGAACAGCGGTTTCACTTCGTCTCGGCTGCAATCGCGTGTCGTGTCGGCTGAATGAAAACCTGTCGGCGATGAAAGAGGTATCGATGGTCAGCCTACACGCTGACAAACGGCGGCTTCTTTGCAGTTATATAATTTGCACGCATTGCAAAAAACGAACGGTACTTATACAATACCGCAATATCCAAAGTCGATCGAAAGTGAAAATTCCGGTTTCAAGGCGTAAAATCTCGCTTGAAAACGCAATCGGGGGGATTTATTCGGCAAAGGTAACTATAGGACCCTCGATTTTCTTTATCGACCTACAAATTGTTATTCAAGCACACACGCAAAATCTAAAACTATTCACGCTAGAATTGCCATAATCAATAGCTATCATAAAAGCTGATACCGATGTTAAAATAGTACTTTAGCCTGATGTGTATTTTACTTGCCCGATATATTCTTATTGCGTCAATCACAATTGCCAACGATTCTTCGAAATTCAGTACGTTGTATGAAACGCAAGAAAATTATCACAAACATCAGCTTGTCATGTACTTAAAGCCATGATGTATCGCGTGTCATGAAGAATAAAAATGTGTTCACGATAAAAGAAATATGACAAGAATGATATCGAATAAGGCTGATCAACTACCCTTCTACTGACTGTGCAATTTGTGAGTGTCGTCAGAAGCGAAAGATAGCTAACACGCGCATAATATATGCACTAATTTCATAACTTGTCGATGCATAAACAGGAGGCGGACAGGTGTCGCAGAAATTATTTCTTTGATACGTGAAATTACGCTTTCTCAATAATAATTGCAAATGACGTTAATCATTGGCGCATAAATCCAAAAACATGAAATTAATTCTCTGTTTTTAAACATCACATCTTGCCTAAGAGCAGTTGTCGTATTATATTATAATATCTTAGTACAAAATTTTTCTAGTCTATACAGCTTTTCTCTTGATTCTGATTAATCTTGATAACAAAACATGTAATATTGTTTCAAAGAAGTAGAATTAAATTTACAGGGTCGTTAAAAAGACATCCGTGTATTCCATTAAAACGAAATCGTTCAACGAAATCATTATCGAGAGAAGCTTAAAAATGAGCGACTTTAAAGAGGCGGTCGTGAACGGCGGTGCAAACATGCCCGATAATGGACGTTGTAGGTTGTAGCGACTACACTGTTGCGCTGCAACCGTTTCGCGGAAAATCGATCGATAATAACGTGTCGATAACGTGAGCATCGCAATTTCGTGTGGATTCAAATTTGCACTTGTGACAAATGACCGCGGTCCCCGAGAGCTAGTGATAAATCTCAGGTAGAATCGTCGCGTCGCGGCCGACGTGCACAGCGCACGACAACCGGTTCAGGTGAGTGCAGATCATGATGATATAAGTTTCACCGGTCGCGGAAGATCGATCGATATTGCCTGATAAATCCCATTATTAATGCGAGCGTAGCAAGAACTTGATAAATTGCTAGCGCTGGGTACACGTTTAGTAGCGACGATCCTACGCCTTTACAAAACGGCCCTCAAGGGCTATAGGACGATTTATTCGCTGGCGTCCCCCGCGATCATCTCACCGTATTTACACGCGTACGTGTATACACTGTCCTCTTTCGTTATCGGTGAAATCGATAACGCGTCGTAAGAGACCGGTAATGGGATAAACGCTTCCCGCGCTTGTAAAACGTCAAATTGCAGGTTTTTCTGCAAACAGATAGGATGTGACAGTTGCAGAAATTACTTATCTTTGAATTAATCTGTTGCTTCAACTTGTTAAAAGTCTACAAAGATAACATACTACAGTTTTCCGTGAATAAATGACATTTTATCATACCTAATTCTCGTTCTCCCATTTGAATTTCCAGTTTTAAGACGAGAAAAATGAAGAAAAGAGATGATAAATATTCTGATTTTATTATTAGTTTCACAGTAAAAATTAGAATAAACACTCAAGCGTTAAGAATAAATGTTAGGGTAAAGAAATTTGGAGTAAAATATCTTTTTGTTAGAGTAAAAAAATGTTTGAAATAAAAACTCATTACAATATTATATGAATTAAATTAAAAAAATTCACTTTTAATATTTTTTAACTGTTTTGTTGTAGACAATATCCCTGATTAAAAATTTATTAATGCCATTTTATACAAAGAGATAGATAGATAGATAGATAAATAGAGAAAGAAAGAAAAAGAGAGAGGAAGAGGGAGATTAAAATTATAAAAATCTTCTGTTTCATCTTGTAGTATAAGTCATTCAATATCGAGCTACTTGAAATATCGAGCAATCACCATATTCACACGTAAGAGAACAACTGTGCAATAATTTTCTGTACATCTCCGATAACACTCTGAACAGCATTGCGCCGTGAATAATTCGTAAGCTGGCGAATGTAAGAAGCTATCGCGCAATTTCCCGACGCTTACACGATTATAATTGACTCTTCCGTACACGCAACGCCTTGTGCTTCGCTTTGGTGGACGTCGAGGCCGCTTTATTCGTTTCAGAAACAAAGTGGTCTGACATTCTGGAACGTCTATCGGCTATCGCGACGAGGCATCGCAATGAGACACGTATGTATCTTCAATCGCCGCACCGCGCCATCATTGTGGCGTGGTAGGAGCTGTTATTTTACGACGCGGGCTCTCCAGGCTGCAGCCGGCTGCAGGTGCAAGCCGCTTCTCGATCCTTAGACGTTTCGGTGTGCATTGTGATCGAATGATATAATAAAGCCCGTGGGAAACGGATAACGGGGCCACCTGACGCACCACTCTCTGACGACGATATATATTTATAGTCCTTTCTCGTATATGCGTGCGCGTATAAAAAAAAGCACACATCTACGTATATACGTCTTATATCTGTACGTACAAAGGATGCAAACGGAATTGGTCTCACATGCGACTTATGGATTGCTACATCGATGACATACGTGACGTTACCTCTTGACGTGGTACATGACGTCCGATGTAGGAAAATAATACACAGTCATTAAGAAAAAGCGATAAACTGTAAATGTAAAAGAAATTGCACTGTAACTAAAAATTAAAAGCGTGCGTTAATATAAAATCGTCGTTCTGGACCGTTATAATCACATTAATAAACTCAACAACATATATTATAAGCAATTCATAAAAATAGATAATGCACACCAGATGATAGACGGATTATTAGTTACCAGATGACAGTCTATGAGGCAGTAACAATTAGAGATATCATTAGCGTAGAGAAACCTCCGTGCAACGTCTGGAATTAAAGTATCATAGGGGCTGACGGGTTACCGAAGATTACAGTGTACAACGAAGCGTTAAGGCAAACCCTTTCCGTATATTCAATTCAGCATGTTACTCTTAAATTTGTAAATTAATACTGCCGTCATTATAAACAGAAAAGGAAGAAGCGGAAAACCCTATAAATAAAGACAACACAGCTGCAAATTAATAACAGATATGAAACTGTAGTGACAAAAAACGCATAAAGTCTATTTGAAATAGGAAAAATATATTTTTCTAACGTGAGCGTGAAATGGGTCGCTTTTCGCGCTTGTTTTGAGTGAGCAAAACGATCCATTTCTCCACTAGTTGAAAAATGGATCCATTTCTCAACTAGTGGAGAAATGAAATTGTAAAACAAGCGCGAAAAGCGGCCTGTTTCACGCTCTTGTTAGGAAAAATAGTATGAACAACTCGTGAGAAGAGTTGGTCGAGCCCAAATGAGTGTGACGGTCGTACTCGCTTCGCTCGTGCGACCAACTTCACACTCATTCAGATTCGACCACTTTTCCCACTCGTTGTACAATATACTATTTCTCTTTCTGAATATACATATATAGAAGATAAAAAGAATCCGCAAACATTTTTTCAAATGGCATATTAATAGCAACGTAGTCTCACAGTGTATCACTCTTTCTTTTTCATAATTTCTTGCAACGACACAGACGTTCAGCGCATTTTTTAGTTTTGTTGTATTTTATAGGTATCTTATAGCTTTGGTGCTTGCTTATTTCCCATTTAGCAACGAAAGGGTCAATTGATGATCTCACGCAGCGCGGCGACGCTTCGGGGAAAAAACCTACGAAAGAACGGGCCGTTCGTTGGCGGTTTAAATTTTTAGCTTCACCTACGCGGCTGAATCACGAGAACGTCACGCGTGGAACACGCGTATATGCTCTCTCTCTCTCGTGGAGAATCTACAACGTTGGAAACCCTACGTGGTATTCGAATTGTCGGTTCTCAACGGGACATCGAGGCGGTACCCTGCGGGGCACGGCGTGGTGCCACAGCACTATCATCCTGAGCTTTCACCGGCGTCATCATCATCGTCATCTGGCGGCTCTTATTCTTCCGGTGTCTGGACTTAATGGACGGATCTGTCATAACCCGTTTCAGCACCTTCGTCAGTGTCGACAATGAGTCGCAATAATGACTTGCAGCCTACCGCCGAGATCATAGGCGGTGATTTCGCGGAAATAAAATCGCTAATATCGGGGAACATGTTCGTGATAGAAACTAATCTCGGCGAAAGAACTGGGCAATCCCACCTCTTTTGATCGTATTCTTCCACACTTAATCTCGATAATTAATAGATCGAGTTAAGCTAACAGATAACATACAGATCTTGTAACTCAAGATAAATTTGTTTAAGATCGAAACTTGAAAGAATAGATTGAAAAAGATTGTATTACACTGAAAAAAAATACTTAGATCCAAGAAAATATTTTTTCACATAGTACCAATTGTGCTTATTTACTTAATACAATCACATATTTATTTAGAATTAGATATCTTTACTTAAATTAAGTAAAAATATCTAATTCTAAATAAATATGTGATTATATTAAGTAAATAAGCCATTGGTACTATGTGAAAAAATATTTTCTTGGATCTAAAGGCTGATCTACAATGTGCTCTTTGCTTTCTGTTTTTTGCTCTTAACCTCTTTGCGACTATCTCGTATTTCGCAATTCCGTCGCGTAACGTGATGTTTCTTGTCTCTTCTGAAGTTCGTCAATTTTTATCTTGGGCGACAGAGAACAAAAAACATCGCGTTACGCGACGCAATTGCGAAATACGGGATAGTCGCAAACAGGTTAAAAGCAAAAAACAGGAAGCAAAGAGCACATTGTAGATCAGGCTTAAGTATTATCTATTAATATATATTATAACATGTATAATGACTTTCCTATTTGTTTCATATGTCTTCGTGCTCTTACGCCAATCGATCTTACGACAAATTACAACCGCAAGCGAACGTGCGGTAGATTCACGACGCGGCGCAGCGCGGCGCGTGAGAGCACGGCACGCTCGCTAACCATCCCACGATTTCTCACAATCAAACGATCCTTCCGCCGCTTTGAAACACTCCGACCACTTTCTTGGATTAAACATCGCCCATCGTCGAGATTAATAGCCGTCACGTTGCGTTTTGCTTAACGCCGCATTCATGCGCCGCGAGACCGGCCGGCCGGGCCCCGCGCGCGCGCCCGTGTGCGTGAACACGCGTTCGGCGGGTCCGACGTTGTTTCCCTACCCACCCTGAAGAATGGTCCGCCGCACCGTCCGCGGTGGAACCCGCGCGCGGCACAATGCCCGGCAATTCTTGCAGGTAAACGCGTTTACATATATGCATACAAAGCCGCAGTTTCCGCGCGACACCGCGCGAATGGTGGCACCGCGTGCGGGCACAAACTACGCTTCGACTTGCGAAAAGAAAATATCGCTGCGGACGCCAAAAGACTACGACGACGACGACGACGACGACGACGACGACGACGACGACGACGACGACGACGACGATGGTGACGGCGATGACCGCAACGACGACGACCACGACCACGACTACGACTCGCGCGTGCACATGTGCTTCCATAGAAACGTCGTCGGAAACCGACGCTGCGTCCATTACGTAGCTGCCGTGGACGCGAATTAATGGCTCTCGCGGATCTCCTTTGGCCCCCGAGATACCGTACTATGGGACACGTAATCGAAAGTCTCGTTCGATTCCTGAGTGGGCGAGGACAATTTGCGGTGGCGCAATGCATGTCCCTTAACGAGCGCGAGATTTATTCGGTATTTATATACACGTTTGTGAATGCAAAGAGACGAACGTGGATATTTCCCTAGATCAACTCGGGAAAACATCAGGTATGACGATAAATAACGTTAAATATGATTAATGTTGAGTATAAGATGTCATTTGCGACATTTGCAAAAATCCCGATTGATGCTGTTTCTAAATTAGAATCGAATTTATATTGTTAACCCGGAAACGATTACCGCATTTCTTTGCATAAACAGTCACATGAGATGATTTTTACACCCCAACTAAAAGTCATCGTTATTAAATATTGCATATTTTTTATTGTTCTATAATTTATTAATTTTTAAGAACAATTTGTAGGTATATAGATAGATATATAGATTTACTTAATATTTTCTGGGGGAAAAAAAAGAGAAATTGAGTAATTTCTACACCCTAGCAAGTTCCAATAGATCAGTACTATGAATGTACAGATTATGAATTATTTCTATTTTACGGATTGAGTCTCGGAACTTTCGAATAAAAGGTAATTATAGATTCTCCATCGATAAAGAAAATTACTGTGACATAAGCTTTATTTTTCCGAGGTGTGTAAAAAGGAATTATGCAGGATTATTATAAGATAGAGAAGACATTGACAAGAGAAAAAAATAATATTTTTCGAAGTAAAGAAAATAACTCTGATATCAAAACCGTTCTTTAAACATTTTCCTCGTCATTAATAAGTACGTTGATATACTCCTGTAATCAGTTAATGATTGCTTTAATACCTACATAGACGTGAGTAATATATTATATTAAGAAAACCATAAATATATGCATGAGACTCGATTACGCTGTTAACTGGAAAATGGTGGAACTATTTGCTTCATTATTTTCTCAATCATCGGAGGGGCCAGTAACCAATTAATTAACTCGTAACGCTTTAATAGCTACACTAATGACAGATCGATTAATGGGTGCTTTCCTGAGAGCTTCTCGATCCTGTATTACTCGCTGGTAGGCAATTTTCAAACAGCTCTTTAGTTACTTACATTGTAAATAACTGTAAGTAGAATTTTTTAACGCATGCTTCCAAGTTTAAAGCAAACGTCTTATTTTTAGTTGCAAAACGGCTAAATTATTCACAGCATCAAATAGTTATTTTAACCCTTAAATGCCACACCTCTCAAGAATCTCGTAAATGACATGAGGGGTCTAAAAGACCCCAGAATGAAAAATGTCTCCTTACTCATTGATTTTTTTATCTTCAGTTATGAAATTTTTTTTCAATGTTGTTCAAGGCTTAGAAAAGAGAATAAAATGCTTATATTGTTAAAATTTCAATTTCAACATAGTATAAAAAATTAAGTAAACTGAGTACTGCTAAGTGTACAAACGGGTAGGTCAATCACTCAACTATCATCAATGGGAGCATGAGCTCCATTTTTGGCAAGAATATTTGAAAACATTTCATTCTAAAGGGTCTGGGGTCTGCTGGACCCCACGGGGCATTTAAGGGTTAATAATATAGCAATTATTTCGCATATTAATCACAATGACATCGCAACCGTTAAATTTTATCACATGTATAAAAAAAAATAATATAATTTTTATTATTATATCGTACCTAATAATTGCACGATTGTTAGATTTATTCGCAATTACTGATTCAATATCTGATTTCGTGGTTATTTAGTTAGTGCCGCTCATTAAATCAAAAAGATGTTGTGCAATGAGCAATTTAAAATCGAAAACGATTCACATTACTTCAAATTAATTATTTCAATTAATTTGAATTAATAATTTCCGCAATTCGCAGAATAAGATATACCACTCCCAACACTGCTATGTTAACGTAATTTCGTATTGCGTTTGTTCAAGCAGTGGTCGCGAGTAAAGTAGTTATTTAACGACCCTCGAGTTTATACGGCGTTTCTGTTGATTTTAAGGTCAGAAATTTATATCGCGCGGCGCGTTACTATTAAAATAAAATAATTTATACCCGCACAGAGTAATAGCTACCATAATCCCGAAGTCAAAATACTGTGGCGCGTGGCTCGTAAGTCACCGCAAAACCACTTTGTACCCACCGGTATCACCGACGCTGTCCAACTGTGCGCAGTTCGCTGCACCGAATAAGATACGTTATTTAACGATCGCTGTATTTGTACGATGTGCACTAAAACGAGACAAAAAGCAGGCATAGAACGAAGACTAGGAATGAAATAAATGAAGCGGCCCTTACACCGCGCTGTGGCGTCTGAATTAATGACCCTCATAGCTCTCTGTGGGCAAGGTATACTATTAACCCGTAGAGTGTCCACATAATCATACGACGTATCACGCGCCTATGATTGTATCAATTTGCGATGTCGCACGAGATATATGTATATACGTCGGAAGTGTCGGAAGCGATACATAAAGCCATGATGTCCTTACCGCGAAGGACATCACTGTTAATCACGTTTGCCGCACCGATGAAAAACAGAAGCCTGAAAGAGCGCGCTTAATAGGAATCATTTATTACACGATAAATACATATTGCTTATATATCGAAATGCAGACAACATGATCTCGGTAACTCAAAAGAACGTGTTAAATTGCCGCCGTTTAAAGGATTTTTATTGCAAGACGTTCCATTTCATTACAACACTAAGAATAGCGTTACGTCTCCGTAGATAACGCTGGACATTAATCATACGATACACATCTCACGTCAAGGAATACATAAAAGATTGACAAGAAAGACCGAAGCTGTTACCGTCAAGAAGAATCGACCCTCTAGCGACATGAGCGCACCTCGTGTCCTAGGATATCAATTACACCCTCGCCGTAGCCTTCGGCGCGAAAATGTCATTAGAATCAATAACAGCAGCACCCCCTTCCTATTCCCTCTCAATTCGCATACACAATTCCACCCTCGCCGTTTCCGTTCGCCGAACTTTTCCCGATGGCGCTAGCATTCTGTGGAGCATTGTGCCCCCGCTTCCTCGCGCGACCGAATTTTTCCCACTCCCGTTTCCCACCCTTCGCTTGCCGTTGCCGAAAGGCACGAGGGACGCGCCCATCCACCAATTTCACGAACTTGAGCACGCGTGCTCGATTAAGACGCTTTGTGTTGAGAAATTTCAGACAACAGTCTCTTATTACTTCGTTTGTGTGTGTTCCCTATTGAGCTTTCTGACAAGAGAAATTTTGTATAAAAAACTATCTCAATACCATAAATTTACAAACGTATGTAGATAGATAACTTTACAAAAGAATTCTATTTAAAAAATGCCTAATAATCAGAATATCTTTCGTAATAAAGTGAATATTTTAAGCAAATTAGTAACAGACTTAATATATACTAATAATCATAATATTCTAGATAGTTTTTTTATCTGTTCAATATATCCGGATGTTATGCATCATCGTAGTGCTGCGGGCGATATTTCAGCATAGATTGTACCATCGATATCCACGAAACCTTTCATTTTTCTCCATCTTTCGTCGGACAAGGTAATATTTTTCGCTAGGAGCCTCGGGACTTCCTGGTCCTGTCAAGTTTCTGGAAGGACACGGCAAATCCCGCGGCATCGTCGCGTCGGGATCAGGGAGAGAGATGGGTAGAAGGAGAAATTGGAGACGTATATACGCGGAGGCGGAAATGTATACGTGGCCTAGAGGGTTCAAGGGTGTGCGACGTTGTCTTCCACGGGGGTGGATTTGCCTTGGAGGAACCCGCGGTCTGCACGAGGGAGGGAACCATCCCGTTAAGCCACCATGATTCCACGAGATAAACCCCCATATTATGTCGCGTGGGATTATGCGGAAAACCAGCCACGAGACGCGACCCCGTTATCTGTGTGCACGGCTTGCGGGTATACATACGCGCGGTACGGCTTTTGTGGGTGTATAAAGATTTTACGGGCGCCACGTCACGGAGACGACCGTGTCTTCTCTCAAGAAAAATATTTCCCCGCGCTTCGCCGACTACAAGAAGAAAATTAAGAAAGCTTAGGGTAAGAAAGGGTGCGTACGCTGGCGCACG
Source organism: Temnothorax longispinosus (assembly GCF_030848805.1). Taxonomy (NCBI): domain Eukaryota; kingdom Metazoa; phylum Arthropoda; class Insecta; order Hymenoptera; family Formicidae; genus Temnothorax; species Temnothorax longispinosus. The sequence goes on along the minus strand of NC_092360.1, from coordinate 2,088,548 downwards.
TACGCATTTTATTATTTTCGCGCTGACGGCTCCGTGACAAACGAGCTGAGAAATATTTATGCTATCAAAATATAATCCCGTATAAAGCATGAAAAATATTTATACTTATATATTGTGCACGAAACATATAGAGATATATCTGCATTTTTAATAAAATACAAGTCATTAGGATATATCTAGGTATTATAAAAAGATAAACTTTCGAGAGGCTCGCATTGCAAACGTAGAAGGGACAAATATATGTATGAATGAAAAATTAATATACACATTTAAGATGCGCTCGACGACTCTTAATTTTTCACGAATCTCCTGAAATGTCCAATTATCATGCTTTGCATTACACTCACCTTCGTTATATGATCTCGAGTTACAAAAACCTCGCGGCCAGCTTTTAATATCCGAAGGCGAAACTCCGCGCAAGATCGTTACGAAGGCAACGAAAACGTGACAACTTCCGCTGGTGGCCGAGCGCGAAGGGCTGTTTATCGGTCAAAAAAATCCACCCGTGAATTCCCCATAAAGAAGCTCCGGATACGCCTGGCTCGTATTTAAAGGACTTTAAGGAACCAACGACCGCTTTCCGACGAGTTTTCGTTTGGTGTGTCTCGGGCCCGCGCCCGAAGTTTTTAATTAAGCCGTAAATCGAAGCGCCCGGGCCCGCCTTTATTACGGCCCTAAACTATATCGACCGCGCTCTTAAAAAGATGCAACACGAGACGAAAACGAAACCTCTGCCGAGCGATATTCGCCTTGTGTCCTTGGCGACACATCGCGCGCATAGGTCTCTCGCCTTCGTACGTCGCTTCGGGAGGCGTTTTTATTTCGAGCTACCCTCGAAAAGACACACGAATGTCCTTCTTCGTTCCCCGTAATGATCGGACCCGCTGCCAGGAATGTCGTAAACAGAATCGTGAATCAGGGTGGTCCGCGGGGATAATCTGTCTGTACCCTTTTTTTCCTCTCTCCTATAAGTCAGCGCGCTTAAAACTTTAACGTCTCGGATTTCATTGCCTCTTATTCTCACGTGAGCGCGGCCATTAACACGGACTCAAAAAGACGCATAGAAATCGCGCGGTACGCGTGTCAGAGTGCGCTTATAGTTCTCGCTTATCGCCGAGCTGGCCTCTATCTAGCCTTAGCCTCTCTCGTGATTTTTTTAAACGAGGCATTTTCGTTTTTCTTATCCCCTTGCTATGTTATCTCAGGTATTTTAATGTATCATGCCAGTTTTGAGATGTTTGAAAAGAAAGCAATATATAGTTTACCATATACTTTCTTCCCTAAAAGAATTTTATTATAATATAAGCACAACGAAAAATGTCCTATTAAAATTTCGTTAAAAAACGAACGACTGATTCGGCAAAAATCAATATTCAAAATAATATTACGATTATTTTACGCATGTTTCATAATTGCAGATTATTAGATATTAAATGTATTCTTGAGTTATTTATGACGATAATAAGAAATAGATTTCTGTAAAACGTTGAAGAGGATGTTTGTTTAATAAATAAAGACGATCGATTTTGCGTTTACGTATGCAATTTGAGAATGAAACGGTAACAGAAGACCAATGCTTTATCACTGTTAAACCATATTCACGCCTCTGTTAGCCACTTCGGAAAACCGAGAGAACACCAACGAAACTCAAAGAAGAGAACACCGTATAAATGCAGAGGAGGCCGTGGGAATAGAAAAAGGACACAGATATACAGATCGCGTCCGTTGCAGCTCGTCGCCTTCCACGTCCATTTGAATAAAAGCAACGATAAGCACATCCTTAGAGTCGCTCGCAGTTCTGAATTGTTTCCGCTTCTTAAACCCCCGACAAATTTATTATAATAACTACCCTTAGAGCCTGTGGATCTCGCAGCTCGCTCCGACCTTCGTCTCTTACCGCGACCGCCACCGGGTTCCGCAGTCGCCTCTTCGTCTCTATCCACCACTCTCGCGCTGCTTCTTGGCCTGCGCACCAGTCGCTACCACCCCTCCGTCTACTCTGTCTAACGTGCTGCGACGACCACTGTCGTCCACCCCCCTTGTTGCCCTCTCCCACGCCATCGCCTTCGGTGTTTTCTCTCGCGTGGAGAAACTCCTCTTTCTCCGTAGTCGCCGGGCGAAAGGAAGGATCGTTTTCGCGAATAATGCGTTCCTCCTCCACCACGTGGCGAGGAAGCTCGGGATAACGGAGAGACCGAAGAGAACATCAGTTGCAATATTCTCAGCGCGAACAACGACGTCAGGATTTCGGACGTTCTCTCCACGCGAATATGCCGGAGCTGGTTTACGCCCCAGCGGCAGTTAATCATTTCACGATAATTACACGCTTTAAAGCCACGGCGTCAGATGGATTTTCTCTTATTAATCCGGCATGCTTGGCTCGAGGTCGCGGCTTGCAGAAATTGGGCAATCGTTTAATATATAAATATAATATTATTAGTGAATATATTAACGAGAAAATTTAATTTTTATTAACTTATATATTTTTTATATTACATAAACTAAAGAATAATTATTAACTATATATAAGCGTTAATTTAAAAATTGCCTTTTTTTAAATATGATATAATATTTCGTAAAGAAAGTGCATAGAAATAATATGCAGAAATGCAGGTTGATCCCATAAAACGACGTAATATTATATACTAATTAATAATTGCAATATAATGGAAGTACAATATATTAATAAAAGTCACAATTAGTTGCAAATGTAAATCAAGTATCTATCATCAATGCAATCATTTAACGTTTGTACTTTCGAAACCAGGAATATCGAGGATTATTTACAAGAAATTTTTTCTCGCTAGCGACATCGACATCAGCAAAGAAATAAACCCGTGCTTCATCGAAGAGACCGCTATTGTATCTTAACGCAACTTAAGTACAGACGGGTGCAGTTTGCTCTTAGTATTGCCCGCTGTACCGCCGTGTTACGGAGTCTATAAATAGACGCTTAGTCCGACGCGTGTATTTTTCCACCCTACGCTGCGGAACCACGGCCGCTAAAAACAACGTCGCGAAATTGTATGCGAGGGAAGGAAGTGGAGGAAGACGACAGCGAAGAAGGCGAAGAGAAGAGAGCGGAGCGAAGGAAAAGAGATCGGCGCGGCCGGTGGCTTTGCCTCAGCGTGGTATTTACGACGTCATTTCCTCGCTGACTGTCAATAATTTCCCTAGGGGATGCGAAAGACACTGCGTTGTCTCTCGCGTGTCTCTGCCGCGCGTCTTCGGACGCACGTCGCGCTCCTCTGTTCGCTACTTTAAACCGTCTTGCTATCCACCTACCTCGGCTCGCGCCACTTTTTTCATCTCTTTGCAAATTGAAAAGACGCCGGCCGGAGACAACGCGCAAAACCCGCAAGTCTGCCAAAAAGTAATATCGCATAAATGAGAGAAACGTATAGAGGGCTCGAAAAAGAAACGAGAGAGTATGTGCTTTCGATAATTCACTTCTATACGCGACATGTACACGGACTTTTCTTAAGCCAGTTTCGACGGTTAAATGTCAAACGAAAATTATAGACAGTCATTACTTCAACCAACCTATAAACTTTCGAATTAATAATTGCCTTATTAACTCCAGATTTAATTATCTATCTTGCAAGCTACTTCCTTGCAAGTAATTGGTCGTGTGAAAATCACACGTTGGTAATTATAATTAATATAATGGTTTAATAATTACTTATATATTTCAATACCAATAACTGTATATGTTTGAAGTAGTTAGACAGGTCCGCAAGTATATGGCTCTGCATTAAATATGGTGTGTTACGTAAGATGAGGAAGAGTGACATTCTAATTTTATATGAAGAATATAAAATTCAGTTATTAACTGAGAAAATAAAAATATATACAGATATATTTTTAAATATATATATATATATATTCTCTTACACCATTTATATATTATTCTTATTCCGCTGCGACTTCATCTTTCCAAGAATAAGAATTAACGTAGGAACCCATAATCACGCAGCGGCCAACATAGCGAATAATTTCTCTGATAAAGTACGCTCCTCTTATCTCATCTTATAACTATACGATCACTATACTTAACCGATCGGCCAGTCTGCACGGATCGGTTATTATGCTGCGAGCCCCTTTAAAAACAGCTAAACGCGAGGAGACTGCAGCCTCAAGAACCAAGGCAGCGTCGCCTAATGAAGCATCTCCTTTAACTAATTTACAATCAGCGCTTCCTCCCATACCGGCGTCGACGTGGACGACGCCGAATGAGATGCCGGAGGGGTGCGCGGGGCGAAACGAGTACCTAAGTTCCGTACTTTCTCTGTCCCGAGGCTATCGCCGTCTTCATGACCCAGAACTCTTTAATTTTCGCCATCAATACCGTAGCATCCTCTTTAACTCATTAGACTCAATCAATTATACAGGCGTACGGTTACAACAGTCGCCTTTCCCTTTCTCATTCTCGCGCCCAGTCCCTCTCCCTCCCTCCCTCTCGCCCAATCTCTGTCGTCCCTCCGTGTCGTCCTGCTCAACAACCCCGTCTTAATCCCTCGACCGAGACCCCGAGTGGTATCCCGAGATACCAGGGTTTACCAAGATAAACCTCTTAACGTTTCGATGCCAGTGGAAAGTCAAGGTCGCGAGACACGTGATGCGGCATTATCTGCTGAATTTTGGAGAACATGGCGAACGGCGTTGGGCGAATATCCTACATGGCTCAAACCACACCTACCTGCAACAGAAAGATAAAGTTATACGTTAGTACAACTCATAAAAGACATTAATTTATGTAAGTATCTACTTACAGTGTAAAATATTATAATTTGAGAGTCTACTTAACACCTATCTACAAATAAAAGTATACTCTCAATAAAAAGTTCCACGAAATCATATATTGTGCGTTTTGAGATTCATAAGAATAATAATTTCTACTATAAAGTAACCATGTCTAATAGATCATAATTTTACACTAACACAGATATTAATACATCTAAAAACAGAATATAATTAACGGTTTTTTTTGTATTATTAGTAATGACTAATTTCATTCCTATTTTGTAATTGAAAATTAAAAAATTAGCAGAAAGTCAATGGTTTCCTCAGCAAAGGTTTATTCCAAATTGTAGTGTATTTGAGAATGCGTTATAGCAGCATGGCACATTTGTTTTCTACGTCCAGGGCTGCAATGTACGATAAGATGCGGATAGCGCGAGTCGCCTGGTGTGTTAGCCGGCAGTTAAAACTTTATCGTCGTGCATCTCGTGTTATTCGTCAAGGCGTGACGAGTGGGTGGAATTTTTATGTCTTCGTTCCCAGCAACGTTTCCTCCCCCTCCCGAAATCGCTTAAATAAAACTCGATAAGTTAACACTAAAACACCCGTCGGTATAGCCAGCCATTATGATTGACTTAACGAATCGGACATTCGAGCACACCGTTGCGATGCCGACGAAGCTATATCTGATGCAAACAAATTAATTTAAGTGGTTATATCGATTTCATATGCGGCTGTGCGTGGTGATAATAGCATTGCCATATAGATGTGCTTAGGCTCGATGAATTAAATGTACTTAAAGAATCAGCAGCACTAATTTATACATATAAAGATAACAAACGAGTTTATTTCAAAATAATTACATTTCTCAGACATTATAACGTTATTAATACAGTTGTTAATAAATTATATTATAGATAATTAAGAATAAATAGAAATTAGAAAATTAAAGGTATAATTTATAGAATGTAAATCGATAAAAATCATAAGAAATGATTCCATATTACTTATTACATTAATAAACTATAGTTAAAATCAAATGTGTGTCCTGGTTTAAATTATAAACTTCTATCCCAGTCAACTTCCGTTTCTTTCGTATCTTCTGATTCAAATTTGAAGTGTAATGCAAGATAGTGATATAAGAAAATTGATAAGAAAGAAGATGCAACCTAATAATCATAAATGTTAAAAATAACTACTTTTTAAAATAATTTGTGTCTCCATTCGTAATATATAATATATTATATATTTTAAACATACATTTTTTGTTAGATTATTTATATATTTTGTAGATATATTATAGCAATACACATATATCAATTGTTTTTTCCCTATAATTATTACTTCAATTTTTCGCGCTTTGGAATAAATATTTGCGGAAATAGTTCGTCAATTTCAGTGCCACTACCAAATATTAACAACGAAACTTTGAACATTTAAGAAAAGATCATGAAAAAAATGTACTAAGGAAATAGGCGTGGTAAGAGGACAGTGTCGACGCGATTCGTGATATTATGCAGGACAGGGCCGCAGGAAACGGTGTAACATCGCCAGTAGGCTCCGTGTACGAGGGTGGAATATGCTTAACGTTAATTTGTACGATAAAGGAATTATTGATTTTTACTTAGGCGGCTCAGTCAAGGGTGAGAGAGAGAATGCACGGGTAGGGGAACCTTGCTTTAAAGTGGAGGTACTAATGAGACGCCTTTAACGCATCGTTATGCTATCTCACGCCTCGAAGCCAGAGACATAATTCGTTCTTATACGGAAAAGATATATTCTTTTAATATTAAAAAAAATTTTTTTAAATAATTTTTGGATCATGTATCTAACATTATAATTAATATAATTGATCGTTAATTATTATTTTAATTTAATACTAACGTTCACTTTGCTCTTTGAGATTCAAAAATGGAATCTATAATTAATATAACATAGTCATCCTAAGCCGCAAGGCAAGGATTAAAATAAAATTATTATTATTATTATAAATATATATTTAAAAATAAACAATTATTCATCTTTGTCCTAACAATATATTTATGGTGTTCTGTTTCTCTTTGTCTTTTAAAAGAAAATATTTGTTATGCAGAAGTAAAAAAAAATATCTCGTTTTGAAAATATATTCATCGCAATTTTCTAAATTGGACTATTTCGCACGAAAACTTTACACGCAAGCTAGCATATGATAATATTAATTAACGTGGTCAGCTTGCGCGAGTTCTGTTCAAGCCGTCAAGTTGTACATACTCGCATAAAAAACCGCTTACATTATGTGCATGTAAACCGTCATGGCCGCGACGGCTTTGCCGCGTCTGAAAATTTGGAGTAATAGGAAAACTCCTGAGCGGAAAAGAAGTTCAATCTAGCCGGGCGAGGGAAAAGCTTGGGAAAGCTCTTTGGGCTCCTTTGATTCCAACTCGGTCCCTACCACCTTCTAAATCTTCTCCCTTCCTCTCATCCCGTCCTCTTCTCAACCACCGCTGCCTACGACTCCGTAACGTTTTTCACGATAGGAAGAAGCTTCCAAAAGTTGCTTTGCCAAGTTACCCTGCGGCTGTGCACCGGGCAAGTCCCTAAAAATCTGACTTTCTTCTTCGCTTTCTTTAACCACCGTTGCGGATAACCGTCTACGGCCGAGATGGAGATTTCATCTTCTCCATATTTACGGTACGGAGAATGTTGAAAGATGAAAGTGATGAAAAGAGATCAGCGTATTCACGTTTTAGTGAGCATCGAGAGGCAGAAATAGAGGAAAGGATTGCACATTTAACGCTTTATACCGGAATTATGTTTTACATCATGTTAGTCGATTCAGATTTGCAATTTACATTAATTAAAATGGTAGCCATACAGTTAGAACAACGATGAAAGATTAAAAAGTAGCATACATGTCCTTATAAGGACATATTTTTCTAATTGTCGAAAAACAAAACTTTTCATATGCTTTCATACATGAGTTAACATATAGTAACTGATGACATATTCTTACTTGAATCTATATCTATCACACAAACAAATTGCAATTATTTGATGTTAAATATTTTGCACGTTGCAAGTAAAAATGGGCAACTTCGAAAATCGCAGACATCAGAAGACGTCCAGTTGTTGCGGGATGGTCGATGGCCGTGGGTGAGGAAAGAAATAATGAAAGTCCGTGCCAGGAAAGTGCTCTCTTTATTGACAACAAGGCTTCCGAGAGAACGACATGGAGGTGCGACGAGGGAAAATATAGTGCTTCCATATCCGTGCGCGGCTGTCTATCGATTCTCGACGAGTATAAAGTACTGCGATTCCGCCTGCCGCCGTCGCCGAGTCGACGGAATAAATTTGCGCTCGCCCGGGTAAAACGGGGTGAGAGCCCGCGGAGTGCAGGCGGACGGGCGGATCGGCGGCGAGAGAGTTGTGCGGGAGGGGAAGGGGGCACGCGGTGAGAGGGTACGCGGAGGTCGGGCGGGCGCGGCGGGTGGGAAAAAAGGAGAAGGAAGAATACGAGAGGAAATGGAAGAGGCGAACGGGAAGAGGCGTCGGAAAAGCCGGGCGCGCAACTCCAGACTGCGATGGGAATTTTCGAAACTACCCGACCTCCTCCGCTCGCCATTTCCTTCCTCCGTCTCGCACTTTTCCGCCCCTTATTCGTTCACCGCCCTCAGCCCTACACCCGCCGCGCTACGCCGCGCGCCGCGACGCGCGGCGCACGATCGAGTATCAACGGCAGTCAGCAATGGAAACGCGTGCGTGTACAAGCGTTTGTGTAGGTTTGTGTAGGTTTCACGTAATGAGAAATCCACCTCAAAGTTGCCTCGCTCGACGGGCTTCAAAACGCAGAGTTAGAAGTTGCTTGATCTTTATCGCGCGAAAAGTTGTTCCAATTCGTTTTAACATTAACGTTGGATAAGTATAGGATCAACAATGCGTCGTTGCCGGATGTCTTGACAATAGGAAACGACTTCGGAAAATTTTTGGTTGCAACTCTGATCCTAATACAATTATTAGATTGAGATTATATTTTGATTTTATTATAAACAAGTATAATAATGAAAGGGAGAAAGAAAACAGTAGACAGAAATGATACTGATCAAACCCAACAGTATAAAAAAATAAATACTATTTAAAAACTGACAAACTTCTATTAGAAATATTCGCAAAAATCCAAATTTACACTTTAAAAGAATCTTAATTTATTCTACTAACAACGATTCTTTTAATGTACAAATTATTTAAATCAGAAGCGTATATAAAATCATATAGATACATGTATACGTCATAAGATTATAATTTTATAATAGATTAATTAGACGCCTATCATATAAGAACATGAATTTCCATAACATCTACTTATTTGTGATGTCTATTTATGAACATAACTCGCATAAGCAATTACGATCAAATTAATAATCAATTTCGATTAAAATACAATTATACACGGAGAAAATTTTATGTTAAATTTTACTATGCTGCCGCACCAACTGCGGACCATCAAGACGCCCAAGTTTAAATGCTATAGTCTTGTGTAAAATTACTAGCATTTATCCATAGCATTTAGTGATACGATCATAGCATTATTATAGCATTGAATGCTATGATTGTAGCATTAAATGCTATGGACATAGTAATTTTACACAAGACTATATATAGCATTTAAACTTGGGGCGTCTTGATGGTCCGCAGGTTGTGCAGCAGCATAGTAAAATTTAACATAAAATTTTCTCCGTGTACCTTGCTTTATTTTTGTAAAGCACAGATATCTTTTTTCGTTTACTGTCCTTGCGATATCCTTTATTGTCCTAGCATCGAACAACTAAATATCGGAATTCACGGAGATTATCGTCTAGAACTATATCCGATGTTATTCGTGAAAAGACGAGAAGACCCTTCTTTCTTACCCTTTCCTTATGCCACCCCATCGTCGTTTTGCGGCGAACGCAAGCAGGGAAAGGAGGGAAACTTCTCTTTGGCGGTCGAGGATCATTACGGCAGCTGATTGGCGGGAATCTTGTTAAAGGTTTCGTTTGAATAATCGCCGCTCGATTCGCCGATTTTCATGACTCGATCCTCACGTAATGACGCGTAGAAATCCGCCACTGCCGCCACCGCCACCGTCGTCGTTCGCCCTTCTGCCCATCCACGGGCAATAATTTCAAGAGTCGATTTCTTGCACGCCGTAAGCATCTCCTCCCTCATCCAAGCAACGCGATCGTTCCTCGTTATAACGAAATTCAATTTTATGTTAAATATTCCTGAACGCAATCCACCAGCGCTACCGAGGTCAATTTATGATCCTGTCCAATCGCGCGACTCGCAAAAGCCGATCCATTATCTTTGCATTTACAACACCTCCCGTTTATGCACGATTTAGACAACAAACTTTCGGTAATGACTATGTTAATCTTTTTAAATGCAAAAAAAAGAAAGAGTCTTTTTTAGAAATCGTCAGGCAATATAAAAAAATCGCTTAGAACACATCGCTACAGAATAAATCATATTTTTAATGTAATTTATATTTAAATATATTGTAATAACCTTATTTTTCTCTCCATAATTCATTTGAATAATAATTTGCGATTCACGCAAAAGCGTACATATTCTATTCATAATTATTATTAATTTAAAGATACGCTAAAAATCTGTTTGCTGTACGGACGGGTATACGCCACAGATTCAATCTGACGCGGTGCCTAACAGCGGTTTTTCTTAAAAGCCACGATTACAATGATAAAGAACACCTCGATTGAATCCGTCTTTCTGGGCTTGTGAAGTCTGGATGTTGCGTGAATAATTTAGGACATATTCGCGCACCTAAACCCTGGATCATTTAAATTTTCAGGAGAGTACTACTACCGACACCGAGTTGTCACTGCCTCTCACCGCGCGGAAAGACCGGAGGAAGTTACAAATATGTTTACGCGATCCTCGACCCCGCAGGTGCGACGGTTTACACGATTATCCGCGTCCCTTTTCGGAGCGCCGCGGCGAAGGGCAATTGCGAGAGCTCTTCGTGGGAGGAAGGCTGGATATCGTGCGAGGTGGTTGGAGGATGAACGGAATAAAACGCGTATCGGAGGTACGAGAGCGCGCGGCAGATCAATCTTCCGTTCTCTCCCTCGCGCTCGTCCTCGTCTTCTTTCCAGCCCCACTCTCCGCGACTATGTCTCGCTTCCGCCTTACCCTCCAGCCGTCCACCTTCTTTTCCTACGTAGACACGTTCCCTCCCAACCCCTCCTCGCTGCTTTCCTCGCCTCCTCGCGCATACGTGCGTGATACGCACGCGTGTGCCCGGAAAAGAAAGTATAATGTATATCCAAGAGGATCCTCCTACTAGCTCGCGATTGTGACCACCTTTCGGATTTATCGGGCGTGGACGGTGCCGTTATTTCAGGGATTACTTCCCTGAAATTTTTCAGTGTCTCGCACGTCGCGCCCGTCTTTTCAATTCCGGCCCTCCTTCCCGCCGCGGCGACCCATTTCGCATGGTCCGTATATATCGGGAGGGAAAACGTGGAATTCGCTACGCGTGGGAGATACCTACGGCGGAATGAAAATTCCAGATCCGCCGAAGGCGGAGGTGAAATTTCGATCTCGAGGTAGAATCCTAATCGGCTTTGCTTTCGAGTCACTCTCTTCCTCCGCGTCTATCACGACGAGCCCATCCCCCTGCAGAGCCGGGATACGCCGGGCTGCCCTTCTCAATCGTTGTCCTCCTGAGCGTGAGCATACGAAATTGAACGAGCATCCTTAACGAGCGGCGTGCACTGGCTCGATAAGAATATTTGAGCGACAGGCAATGCGGGACCTCATTTCCCTGTGCAAGCAAGAAATTTTATACTTATTGAAGCCCATTATGCTCTTGTTCTTGCTCTTGTTTCATCCGTGTTCAGTTATCCTTGTCAAAATCCACCTAACGTAGCCATATATTTCCGATCGATCACAATTCAAACGTCAATCGCTGCGGTTCTCACAATCGGAGAAATCGATAGCGTTACGCAAGATCTCGCTGAAGTAGTTTCATAATCAATCGATCAGTGTATCCATTTACTATTATAGATATCGATAATATGATGGAAATCGTGGTTTCAATTTAAAAAAAAGTTAAGTACATAGCTTTACTTGGCGTTTTGTTTCGTAAGTGTTGTAAGTAGCAATTGATATAATACTTTACCAAAGTATTGAAATCGATTTTGGTATATACTTTAATATGTTCAAGATTATATTATCTTTTGTAACAAATTAAATCGATTGTGTTTACTCATATATTTAATTATCTAGTGCTTATTACATACTATATATACGCTATCATCTTTATATAGCTATAATAACATATTGAAGATATAAATGCAATAGACATATTTAAATTTGTAAATTTATAGAACTAAAGTTCTTACATAATCCCCATATTTTTTTCTTATATACATTTCTTGTAATAGCACCAAGTTTTTTTTTATGTAGAAAATTGAAAACACCTAAAAAATAATTTAAATTTTAAACGCACAAATTTTGATTAAATATTGAATTTAAAAATTTTAATCGATAATACTTTTTCTCTTTCTCACTTTTACGATATAAGATATAACGAATATACCGATATAAATTGCGTAACTTTATTTTATTAAGTAGGTATTTCCAGTATTAAATCTTTGAGATCCATTCGTCACGAAGCGTATAGCGTAAAATGACTTACAGCCTCACGAAAGGCGAAATGTTAAGTCTAAGCTACTGGAAACTTTATGAAGCTTCTGAAGGAAAAAACGAAGGAATATTCTATACTCAGCGTATAAGTAGACGGTATTTCGGGCCCGAGGCACGTCGGTGGGTCGGCAGGCGTGGTCGTGAGGCTCCTCCGATATTTCTGGAGCCAGCCGAAGGAAAAAGGAGTCACGGAGCGACGGGCGTGGAGAAGCGAGCGCGGAGCTGGCGGATGTGAAGGAGGGTAGTTCGGTGTTCCCGGGGGCGAAAGTGGCGCGGCGTTCTAATGCGATTCCGATATCGGCCCGGACATCTCGTGAGCCGACTATACCTCCCAGCCCCCACCCTCTGACGTCCCCAGGACGATCTCACTCTACGATGTGGACGAGCACGTCAGGATGGAGGGTGGCGGAGAGAGGGTGGATCGTAGAAGTAAAAGGGGTCCCCCTAAGGGCGGGGTGGCTCGCAGAATGGGCCGATATGTATGCCGTGAGCGCACCACCGACCGGCCGCCATCTTGGAATCGATGTCGATCAAGCGGAAGGAAGGAACTTCTGCGCAGCTCGGGGGCGGCCGAGGTGTACCCTCCCCTAGTATGTGTGTGTGCGCGCCTCCACATACACCCCCATTCTCCCCCTCCGCTTCCCATCCCGTGTGCCATCTCATGCTGCCTCTGCAGAGTTGACCCACCCTCCAGATGTACTCGTATGCGCGAGAGTGTGTGGAGAAGAAGACATAAGTCGTGGATTCCTTCTTCGCCGTAAAATGGCGTCTCCGGTATCGTTTGAGATACAATGCGATTTTAATTATTTCATGTAAAAATTACATAATATATTGATATTCCGTTGCTTCAATACAAGAGCAAAAAAATTTATCGTATAAATGATAAGCTTCCACATTTTACATACACATAATACACATTTTTAAAAAATTTTATTGAATAACATTATAAGCAGCTAAATTGCCTTGAAAAGATTAAATGTTTATTCGAAAAAGGTACTTTATCATCCACATGTATTAGAGAATTAGAGCAACACAATTTCAAATAAGACGTACTGTGCACCGATATTGTGCCTTCCAGGATCGATAACATTCGATACTGAAATGATATATAAAGAAGCCAATGTGGAGGAAATGTTGGCTCACTTTATCATGCGATACATACCAGTGCAATATCCCACACAGTGCCATTTAACACGGCACGCTCGAGCGCAGCGTAAATCAATGTACTTAGGAAGAAAAGATCCGCGAGACTCTTTCGAGCTCTATCTTGCCATAATATTCTCTCCGTTCCGCCGTAAGAAATATCGCCGGCACCGTCGCGGAATTACCCTCGCAGAATGCAAAAAGGAATTTCGCGTTGGTGCGCAAGGATAAGCGGCGCGACACAGTCACCTCTCGCGAGAGAAATCGGGAGGATGTGGAGCCAGATAGAACCGGTAGGATGGCTGATTTATGAGATTATAGCTTGCCGGTATAAACGCGACGGCGAAAATGGCGTCTCTGCAAATCGATCGTAAAAAGGATGTCGCAGCCAGCGCGGCCGATGGAGGCGTACAATAGCAGCGTCTCGTTCGTTAACTCCGCGGAAATAAATAAAAACGCGAGCGAGACATCGAACGGTATCGAACGGGGGGAGGAGGGGTCGGTGGGGGTGTTATATCGACTGCGCGAGAGGCCCATACTCTTCCATAACCCATAAAGAATCGAGGCCTCCGGTGATTTATGGATTATAGCGCCGGAGCACGCGAGCGTGGAACTTGACAAAAAAAAAAAGAGACGAACGCCGAGGAACGCCGTCTTTTCATCGTTCTTGTCAATGAAACGGATAGAAGTAGGCGCTCAAAAATGGGCGTGCGAATTTACGACTTATCGATCCATTATCACGAGCAATCGCCCGAATCCCTTCGAAGTGAATGAATGGTTTCGCGATATCAAGATAACAATTACCTTGAAAATCTCCAGTCCTTTTAAAATTGAGGTCGACGAAATAGAGACAAATTAAACAAATTGAGCAATTAATTCACAAAAAAAGTAATAAAAGGGTGATATTCAATGTCCATCTCGTTCACTCTTTCTTTCTTATTTGTCTCGTCACACGAAACGATCAATGACCAGTACTCGTGATAATCACCAGTATTTGCCGAAAACGAAAGAGCGAATGCATAGTAGACCGTGCGTGAATCAGGAGAGAATTCCGAAATTCGGACGGAACAATCGACACTTAGAAACAGGGCTTAAAGGCAAATGCGGTCAGTGTGCTTCCATGGGCTGAGAAATACGAGGAGTTGAATGGCTCGTGACCTTGGCCCCGAGGCTGTTAGCCTGGGGTTGGTAAGGTAATTAAATGCCATGGATGGGGGGGTTGGTTGCTATAACCGGCAGGATAGAACGAAGGGTATCCTGGGGGGATGAGACTAATTGCCGATGCAAGGAAAACCATCCCTCGCCGTGCCACTGGAGGATCTTTCAAGGTGCTCATCCTTCTGATTATACCACCGTTTTATTAACCGCTCCTCTGGAGTTATTGCAACATAAAATCAGTTGCCTCCGATTCTTCTGCGCAAACAGATTCAACGTTTTCCGTATCATGTCTTTTACATTATACATCTTAACTTATTTGTTATGAAAAATTAATTGTACTAATTAATTGTTGTAAACCTTACTTTAATAATTAATGTTTATAATATCTGTTGGTTTTTACATGTCATTGAATAGATAACAAAAAATACTTTCCTGCATGTTGCATCAAAGAGATAAAAACTACTTTGCAAACTTATTTAAGAAATATCGTAAATAGATTTAAAAATTATACAGCATAAATTGTATAAGATAAATTTCAAAAATATAATTATTAACAAGTAAATATAATTATTATAATAATTATTTATAAGAATAACCATTGTATAGTAAATATTTGTACAACCTTTTCATTTTCGTCTTTCAAATTCTGATAAGATATAATTAAATTTTAGACAAGTAAACGTAGATTCGATAAAATACTATACATCCTACGAAATGAAAATTTACATTTAGTAGTATTTGTAACTAGAAGCAAATTATTCTTTTATCATAGAATAATTGAAAAATTATATGATCAAACATTTAACAATTATCATATTAGCATAATACGAAAACAAATTATTCGTATTATATAATAATAATTCAAGGAATTAATAACTTACTACGCTTAAATGATAAGAATAAAAGTTTTTAGGAAGGTAGGTCATTGAATTCGGGAGAAAAACTTTCCTAATTCTCGTCGAGGGTATGTTCAATCCGCATGCAAATACCGCTCTCGTAATTTGAGAATGATAGTTAGATAAAGTTTCGCGCGATGGGGAACCACTGTCCCGGAAGTAGCCCAGTTACAAATTAGCATCCAAGGATTGCCCTTGGCGTTACTCCTGTCTCTCTTCCTCCCGTTCGGTCTCCTCCGGTCTCGCTTCCTATATCCCTCTCGCTTCCTAACATCGGTCGTCGGCACTCCTCTTTCTTTCTGGGTTATTAAAGGAAGCCGCCTTCGGGGTCAAGTCGGGTTAGGTCAGGGCGGCAGGGAATAATGAGCGAGGAAAAGTTAAACGAGAGTATTTTTTACCGAGAGGAAAATTACGCTGGCCTTCCCTGGTCGTAGTAAAGATGGTGCAAGGAGGACAAGCCATTGCAACGGTGAACTTGAGAGAGACGAAGGCGGAGAAAGAGAGAGAGAGAGAGAGAGAGAGAACGCAAAAGGAAGATAGGGGAGGAGAAGGAGAAGGAGGAGGGGAGAGAGAGAAGTGAACGAGAAATTCAGGGGTAGGAGATCTCGAGGTGGCACGAGGGGGTGTCTTCCATTCATTACCGCCGGTTACCCCTTAATGGAATCTTCGTGTCCTCATCTTTCCACTGTCCTTCCTCAGCGCCACGCTGTGCCGCGGTAATTTCTGTTTTGCGAACAAGAAGTCGTTTGTACACTCGGCAAAGCGAGACGCCTGGCCGTCATTCAGAAACAACACCGCCGCGACTTGTACGCACGTTATCACAAGCTCGCATTTATCCTATTTTCTCTTGACACGCTATCATTCTTTAATATCACGTTGTCAACATAGGTCCCACTTCTCACTTGTCTCATGTCTATGTTATCAATATTATAATAAATACGGCATCAATTTGTAAAATTACAACCCGTTAATTGATATTAATAATATAGCTGCTCGCTCTAACTCACAGATAATTATTTTCTGTTACAAAATCTTCGGATAGTTTGAATCAAGCAGGCATATGAAATTCCTGAAATCTATTCTGTACATAATTGGAAATACCGTACTTTAACGTATATATTAATCACAATTAGTTACCGCGTGCAACTTCGTCTATATATCAGTGACTACGGAATTAAGAATGTCACTTACGGAGAACAGAAATTTAACCGACGTGAATAACGAGGAAATCGGACGTGCGCGAAGAGGCTCTTGTCGTACATGCCCCCTTCGATGCCTGGGATATCAAATTATTCTGCATAAAGGATGACACAGGTCGATGGTAATAAACTGACTCCAGAAATAATGGCATAACGAGCATAAAGTGGGGTCCGCTCGTGCAGCCGGCGGCCAAAGAAGCGGAAGGGGTTGAAGAACCAGGTTAGAAACCCATTATCCCGAACGTATCCGTGTACACAACAGGGTGTCTATAAATGTTTCGGGGACTTTCGTTTCTTTCGCACCGGTAATTTATTCAGAAAGTCAGTCGTCACCTGAGTAACGTGAGAACACTCGGGATGCATCTGCATGCAGATGTCGCGCCCAGTTGGCACCCGAGAACTATCGATTCCGTTCCTCTATTTTCTTATTTCGTTTTTTTTTTCTTTTTTTATTTCAGCCGACAGTAACCGTCTATTTCTTTATTCGATTGATTCGTACCGTACTTGATTACATTTGGCTCCTCGAAAATACGATAGACCCCACGCCGTCAGGTCGATGACCTTCGACTGACCGGTTAAAGTCTATCCGGACAACTATAGAAAGTTTGAAGAGAGTTCATTCGAATGTTATTTAATAAATAAAAAATAAATAAAATGCTTATAGATTAATTACACTTCACTTAATATAAAGACTGAATATGAGAAATACTACTGATAATAATAAAAAACCCATGCATTCAGCAACTCTTGTACATTTTAATATGAGCAGTGTCTCAACACTGTCGGATTTATCTGAAATCCGGCGTTCCATTACGTGAATTGCAATTCTTCTTCGTTTTCTACGCGACGTAAAGTAATCTTTTAAAATTTGAATGTCACGTGACTAACATCCTCCAAGAATTTCTCGTCTCGAGGGTAAGAAGATTAGGTTTCTTTGAATAGATAGGTTGCCTGGTGTCCGCGAGATAGGGACATGGGAAAGCACTCCTCCTTTTCGTATGTAGATTTCATTGGAATGCCCGGGGGACGCGAGGGACCTCGAGAGCAAAGGGAGCGAAAGGGTTGAGGGAGAAGTTGGATAAGGGTTAAGATATACGCGTGGGAAGACTGCTGTCTCAAATTCTCGAGTCATGCCACGTGTCTCCTGGTTTTAATTTTCTACTACACTATCGTTAATCGAAAAATGATAATTCGTTGTAAACTCGAGCCATATAAGAGTTCGCGCGAATATCACAAATAAAAAAATATAAAAAGATTTTTTACCTCAGTTTTACTCTAAAATTTATTCTAAGTTACAATATAATATAAGAATATTGGTATGTTTAATATTTATATAAGTATTAAACGTATACTACCTTATATTTATATAAATATAATATTTATACAAATATTAAACATATATGACGTTTTTTCACGGATTGCTTTATTATGCTATATTACTGCATAAATATAAAATGGAATTTTTAATCGAAAATTTTCACGTATCGGAAACTTAAGCTGTATTTCATATCACAATATTATTTGTGATACGATATTTTCGGGTATTCGCATATTTATTTGGTATCAATGAGTTCATATTAACCTGGACAGAGAGGATAGCAGATGTGCGTTTATATACTGTCAAACAAGAACGCCGTGTCGTACTGCGACTGTTTGATGGTCATATTTGCGAAAGATCCTTTTACACATGAGGTAATGTCCTGAGACAATGTGACAAAAGTACACACGGGGTCAATATGCGACCCTTCCTCTTTTAGAACAAATTTGCCTCAATACTTAAAGATCGACTCCAAATATGACAAAATTGAGATGTAGACGAAAAAAATATTGATAAAGATAAAATCGACAATCACTTTTATATGTTAGATTATATTATGTCTTTAGTCAAATTTTTAAATTAAAAAATAAACCGTGTTAGCAAATTAAGTTGAATTAAAATAATTAAATAAAATAATAATATAATATGTAATTAAAAAACGCAGTTTTCCTTTATCCAATTTTCTATTATATGCCCAATGGACACTGTTTACAGTAAAGAATCTCATTGTTAGTATATTTACCTCATCGCACTAATGTTAGAATTCAAATTGATGAATTGTTATGAATATCTGAAAGGCTATGCGACAAATATTATCAATAAACTTTCAAACTTTCAAACTTTTTTCAAACGTTACAAACAAATATTCTTTAGTATGCCCATTTATAAAAATTAGTCACAAATCTTTAAAATTTTGTTAGATATTTTTGTATTGAACAATATCATTAAAAAACGCGACATGGAGTAAACGCTATTTTTCTGAGATACTTATTTCAAATGAAAAAATTATTATTACAGTATGTCTCATATTTTGCCACAATATTGCTTACTTAGAAACTTACAGAGAAACAATTTTAATCGTTTATCAAAAACATGTAAATGAAGAAAACCATATTTATTAATTCGATCAAAAGTTTACGCATAAATTATCGGAAAAGAAAAATAAACAGACTTGTGAAATTGATCTTCGACTTGGTCCGATTTATCTCAGCCTTATTTAAAGGGATCGTTGAAGAAGAGTCATTATCTTGGGGGAACTTTCGCTTCTATAACCTCGCGTTGGTTCACGTTCGATAAATTGTCGGTGGTGTAACGTAATAGCGAGGGATTAGTGAACGCCCTCTCATCCTTGCTCAGCATCTCGTAGATCAGCCTTTAATAATCACTATTTCTTCCGAACGCCGGTCGCTTAACCCTATCTTATCGGGGTTATTGGAATCGATAGGGCACAATACGAGATTCATTAGTATACTTCAGTATTTTTTTAAGAAGAGAGAAAAAAAGAGATATTATTAACAGAGACTGTAAAGTTTATGATCCTGACATAAAATTAAATGTTTTTCCAAACAACTCTTTTCCACTTTTCGTATCGAATATATTTCTCAAAAGAAGTTTCTGTAAAAAAAAACACATTTTATCGCATTAATCTAATGAGAACATGCATGCCGTTAATAGCTTTAGCTTATTGATAAAAATATTGCAGCATAAAATGTAAAGAAAAGTTTTCAGCGATAAATAATCTATGCGGTCGATAATTCTTTTTAAAGTAGAGAAATAGATAGATTTTCAGATAAAATATAAAGCTAAATATAATATAATGTATCGCTTGTTCCAAATTAATGACAATCTGCGATTCTTTTTCAGCTAGAATCAACTCAATATGATCTAACGTATCCCAGTACTTTTACAAACTTGATTTTTCTAATGCTATTAAATATTTTGCTAAATCAAAATATATGAGTCAATAAATCAAATAGATGAAAATTCATCAAGTGTGGAATACCAAAATCCAGTCTCATCATCCGTGTGTCCATCTTTTTTCGCAAGAGCTAGTCAGATTCGATGAGAGCAAGGGCAAGAGGGTTCGCGCACTGCTGACTGTACAGCTCTTCTCATGATCCCTTCACAGAGGCAGAGGAGGAAGCAAAAGAGAAACGCCAAGGGAGAAGCGAAGAAAGAAAAGGGAGATAGGCGCCCTTGAGAGGTGAGTCCCGGGATCGGTCCTGTGTGCGGGCCAAGCGTGAAGAAAGAAAGAAGCCGGTGCACAGAAGAGGGAATGATGAAAAGAGCGATGGGAGATTGGAGAGGCGGCTGGCTGACTGGGTGGTTAGCCGGCATAGGTGGTGGTGGTAGTAGTGGTGATAGTAGCTCGGAGGGAAAAAGAAGAGGAGAAAGAGGAAGAGGAGGAGGAGGTTGAGGAGACGGCGGCGGCGGCGGAGGTAGAGGAGGAAGAGGAGGCGACTGTACTAAGAAAAGCCGACACACGGGGTGGCTGGGAGCAGTGCAGATCAATGCCAGCCAGCCAGCCAGCCAGCCAGCCGACCCAACCCTTCCGAGTCTACTGCTCTTCAGTTCCCTAACCCTTTACCCCGTTTTTCCACCCCGACTTCGGCGGACTCACCCGGAGATAAAACACGAACGGCTCCACGAGCCACCCCTACATACCCTGCCACCCATGTCGCTCTGTCGTTTTCCTCCTCCTCTCTCTCTCTCTTTCTCTCTCTCTCTCTTCCTATGTCTCCCTCTTTCTGCTCGCCGTTTCTGCCTCGCAGCCACTCTCTCGATTTATCTTTCCCTCTTTCGAAGCTCTCTTTCGTCTCTGGCGTACCTATAGTTACTAACACCGATGAAAAATAATAGCTGTGGCTATACCGGTAAGAGAGAACGAATAAGCGAGAGTGAGAAAAAGGGAGAGAGAGGGATGCATCGGCGTAAACGCACTCGAGACGGAATTGCTCTGCAGACTTTGCCTTCCCTTTGACGCTTCGAACGCCGTGCATTTCAACGAGCTGCCTTCCTCCCGATTTGTTCCGGGGAAATGATTTTTTCGAGGCAACAGCACTGCCTATATCCAGCGTTATCGCGAAGTCAGAGAGGTGCTCTTTTTCAACTGTGCCTTATTTAGTGCGAGATGTTTGATAAAAAGAAGCGTTAGTTTTATTAAACATTTAAATATTCTAACACATATCAATATCGCGACTAATGTTCAGAGATAACTCGTAAATATTAGAAAAATAATTGAAATCTTTATTTCACAACAGTAATAAACAATTTCTTTAACAATTGCAAATCATAATAAATATAGAAAATAAATAAAAATCTTGGACTTAAAGTATGAGAAATTTTCTTTGGCTAAGGGAAACACTCGAAAGAGTATCTATTGACGCAGTTGATAGCACAGACCGATAGAGTTACGTTAATGTCGTGGCAGCACGGTTACACGAAGATATAGTCATCTCAGGACTAGCAATTTTTCAAAGGAAGCCTCTCACGACACCGCCAGCTAGCTTATTGCGATCGTGGATCAATTTTCAATCTTTTCAGAGATCCTCCTGTTGGCAGGATCAACATCACCATGGAAAAGGACCGAGAGAGCTACCGGGGTGAAACGCCTTTCGCAATCTGCCAGGAGTTACTTTCATGTTACTACAGAGTGGCGGTGGCGCGGTCGCATATAAAACAAATTAATCTCGTTAGGGGGAGCGTCTGCCTTCGTCCTTCCGGCTTTCAGGATCTTCCACCACCACCCCCTCCCTCCTCATGGAACTGCTTGGTTCGCTCTCTCGAGCTGCTTGGCGGCGAATCTACGGACGACTTTGCTCCTCTTTTATCTTAATTCGTCGTCTAAATGAGAACGAAGTCGCGGTTATCGCGGTTTCAAGAAAAAGGGACTCCTTGAATTGGCGCGCCGGTGCTTTATAAATCCTCTTGAGCGGCCAAGTGACTGGCTGAGCGCGATTTTACTCGCGGCCGCTCGCGTTTCTTGCTCGTTACTGTACAAGAGGTAAGTATCACGGGCCGGATCGCGATTCAAACTTGGCAAGACAAACCGATATGGCTACTTATCTAGTTTTTATTAATGGATATTATTATTTTATTGATGTAATGTAGACTCAAAATCGACAAAATAATTGAAAATGTGCAATTAACTTATTTATTCAATGATTTATTTATCATTGCAATAAGACATTTTTATATTAAGTAATCACAGTATCACATGTGCAAAAGACAAATAAAATAAACATAAAATATGCATTATTAAACAGTAATAAGAGAGATATATTTCGTTTATCATAAAAGCTGAGATTGTCATTCTCCTTGAAACGTGATGATACTTGTCAACTTTAATCGCTTGTATGTGATATACATACTATTAAATGATTTATCAATTTCATATAATTCATGCTTTTAATGCCTTAACAGTTCGATAAATACAGAAGGCGAAAAGAATGGCTTTGAGATCACACAATCGACGTTATCGCAATTTCTAATATTGCAATGTGAGAAGCGATTTTCCATCCCGTCAGGCAGAGAGAACTTAAAAGATGCCAGAAATAGAAATTCCACAACTACGTTTCTCTATCTCCATCCCCGATTCGATGATGACGCGGGGAGGTTGGAGATGAAAATATATACGTATATATATAGCGAACGAAATGAAAAACTTGAAAATGCCAAGTAAATCGACGTAGATGGGTATATACCTGAGTTCAAGGAGAAAAGTACGAAAGAGACGTGATATTTGACAGTGCGTGTGTGAGTGGTTATCGTGCCCCGATGTGTGGGTGTGCGTTTCGTAAGGGTGGAAAGACACCCAACGCGCATGCTCTTACGTGGGCGTCAATACGAGCTGTACACGCTACCCTTTCTCTGTCCTTTGTTACACATACAGCCACATATACGCACACACACACCCATGCATGACGCGCAAACGTACACGCGCGCATCGCTTCGCACATCCATACATACGTACATTTGCACACATTTGTATTTTGGAACGAGAAAGCATTTCGCTTTTGTAATGTTGATGGAAGCACGTTTTGATGGTTGGATAAATGCGATACATCCCGGAGATATTTCGTCAAAATTGTATGTAGTATTATATGTCACATAATTTATTCGATGTCACGATTTCATACATACATTTTATATTATTTCATATGTATTTTAAAAAATGTTTTCATAACAAATTTTCAGACAAAACAGATTAAACCGCGTTTTTGTTCATATTATAAAATATACGTATAAAATGTATAACTTTTAAGTTATACGCCTGTATAGCTAATTACGTTTCGCATTTATTGGCAATCAAAGTGAGGCAATATACTTTATTACGCCCATGTCCCCAGGCTGCTATCAAAATAAATAATGTTATCATAATTACATATAGTAAAATATAACAATTTCATATCGCCCAAACAAATGATACACCATTCGCTAATAATAATTAAATTCAATTAATATGTATTTTTCCAATATTATTCTTTCCTTTGTTAATTCCATCCTTCTCAAAAAAACAACCAAATCAAAAAGCAAAGACATAAATGAAAAATGTAATTTATGTAAGTCTGCAGTCAAATAATTAAACAGAAATTATCGTTATATTATTGTACATAGTCGCTAGATATTAATTTCCTCTGATCTATTTTTATTAAAACAAAAAAAAATTTCAGCGTCAAATGTTGTGACGTCATCATACATTTGCCAAACCGCTGGAAGCCGTTTTCCCAAAAAAGCCAGCCCTCAAGATATAACACGCCCTCACCTTTCTTGGTGGCCCTTCCGAGGTAGCGCACGAAGCACAAACATATTAATGCCATAACCATCCAATCTAGTCGACGTACCGTCGCCTTAAATATAAATGGGCGACGCACACAGGCAGGACGCCCCACTTTCGTATTCATGCGAAAGTTTCCTGGTCGCCTCGTTAACTTTACATAGGACTATATGGACGTTTCCAGATTCGGCAGTGCCGTGTGTACGTGGGCCGTGTACGTATGCACGCACACGCGATATCGTTACCAACATCAGCGACAACCTGCCGCGGTATCCGTGTTTCTCGCGTTCACGCATACAGTTAAGAACCGTCTAACTTCGGAGTAATTCAAGCCATTGTGCTCGATGGAATTGTTGGAGTATCGGGGATCGCGTAGTAGGTGAAACGATAATCCGATCCGCTTTTCTGGCGATCATAAATTTCGTTTTACGACTGGATCGTGGTAAATGTTGAACACGATCTATGCTTCCGCCTCACGTTGTAAGTTGACTATAAGCAGCATCGAGATATAAAGAAAAAAGTTAAACTTTCGAAAAAAAGTATTAAAGTATTTAAAAGCTTATTTAAGAGGATAATTGAAGATTTAAACAAAATAATTCTCAAGTGCGATGAAAGAATAAAAATAAGAGCTTTATTTATCGGGAACAACCTTGTAAATACAAAAAAACCATTGAATTTTAGCCGTGAATAAATTCCGACAAAGCAATTATTGCTTTATTCAATAAACATATTCACGATTTTTGTCTGCTCAAAAACACTACTGCATTTATAATGTTCGATCGTGCAACCTAAATATTTTAAACAAACCCTTCCTGATGAGCTGTATGACGATTAGCTGTAGCGGACCCTAAATGGCTAAGCGCGATCAACATCACATACCGTTCGATGTTCGATGAATCGGAACCTTCGTTGCATCCGCGTGACATATGCTCGGCGAGCATTAAAATACCTTTATGCAACCTTTAATCAAGTGCATGCATAAGCGCACGTGCCGCACAATGCACAATTAATTAGAAATAATATTTTAATCATAAATTAAGCTGGGTACAAGCGTTCGGTAACTGGCAAAACAAGCAATGCAATCATTCCTCGTTACAGGATAAATCGAGTTAACATATATTTTATAACTATCGCAGCGTCAAACCGCAGTTTCGCGATAATTGAAATTCTTCGTTTGATTAAAAGCGTATTTATATATAACATGTGAACATCTATTATAATTTCCTTTAAGTGCATAAAACGCACTTACACAATAACTATAACTTAGCACTTATATATTTTAACACCAAATTCCTAAATAAATTACATAAATAACGAATAAATGTAAAGCAATGAATTTTCTGCGAATGGAAAAATAAGATAGTAAGCGGCTGTAGATTTCGTCTGACGCCCGTATATATTTTCCTTTCATACGATCTCATTTCACGAACGAGGAAAACGACTATACGACACCATCGTTCTTTCCGCGTCGTTCTTTTTTCCTCTTGTATTTCCATTGGTTTCTCTCGCCGACGAGAGATCTTACTGGCCGTGGAACAATGGACGGTAGGTGTATTTTTATCCGGACATTAACATAAGCCGATTGTGTCTTTCCTCTTCTATACGGGCCGCGTGGAAAGATCGAAATAAAGATGGAAAAAATCGTCTGCCTGCCTACCTCTCGAAAGTGACACGTAGACAGAAAACAAAAAACGGCTTTTTATTGGCTGAAATTTTCTCTCCTAAATTTGCGAGTAATACAATCGAACTATAATATGTATAATTATTATAGCTATTTTAAATTATATGTTGTATAGATACACAAGTAATTTTTTTATTAGTTATATAAAGATGTTCATATAAAACGTGAATTATTCAAACAAATCATAAAAGTAAAAATTTTATGTAGATATTAAAAATACATAAAAATTTGCAACACGAGCATTACTTCTAATTTTTCCATGGACAAATTTATACATTTTAAGAGAACAATAATATAAGACTAAGGCAACACAATATACATGTGTTAAGCTCAAAATTATGTTTAGAAAAATTCTAATTTACAAATAACTCTTCTCTCTCTCTCTCTCTCTCTGTCTCTCTCTCTCTCTCTCTCTCTCTCTCTCTCTCTCTCTCTCTCTCTCTCTCTCTCACCGAGTCAATAAAAAAATATCTCCTTTATCTTCATCTACAACGTTTAACTTATGTTTTGCCTTTGATCTCAGTCAACGTTTGACAGCCGGACAAACCACAACTGTTATTTAAAACCATATGTCAAAAATCATCTCAGTTTTCGATGTTTTTACCAACACGTCAATTTGTCATCTCAGGTTCTCTGGACTTGATTTGGTGAGTGGATTTCACTTCTCTTTGGCAGTCAATCCCAATTTTCATTTTTAATCAGGTTATTTTGCAAACTATGAATATTAGCAGAATTTTGCTAGTATTTCCTCTTGAAAATTACACTATCTTTGTACATTCAATTTTTAAATACTGACCTAATGTTCGTCAGAGAGTTTGAGATTATTTAATTTATCCATCACATCACGTCGGCGCAGAAGATAGCTCAAAAGTAGAGTCGAAACGTACGATTTATAATTTACATTAAATTATTATTAATTAAATGTTACGCAACGTTAACTCACGTACTAATCGCGTTTGACTCTCCAAAATCCATTTTTCTTTTATTACTCGTTAAAAAAATATTTTGTAGTCAAAATATTATGTTTTAAAGATATATTCTTCGAAAGAATCGGATGTTGGTCATATTGCGAGGTCTATTGTCCGCCATTGTGTACTTGAAATTAATTTCTGAAACCTTTATCGTCCGGCGTCTTCTCGGTCTACCGAGTGAACGTATACAAAAATAGCTAAACAAAAATAGGAGCAAAAAGAGAGCGGATGCGGCGGCGCTGTCAGAGAACTTTTTAAGCAAATTAATCAATATCAACGAGGACGGAAGTTTACGGCGAGCCACGGGACGAGAGAGAGAGAAAGAGAGAGAGAGAGAGAAGAAGAAAAAGAAGATTTCAACGGGAAGCATCCGGGCGGACCTCGCTAATTTCTTTAAAGTAGTTTGCCAATTTATTATTTTCCAATTTTCCGGGAACTTCCGCCGCGCGCACGTACGACGTTTACAAGCCTCACTGTTATGCTTTTTCTTTTTCGTTCTTCACGCTCGCTGCCTCGAAACTGAATTTGGCAGCAATCAACCCCAACCACATCCGTTAAAAAAATTGCTGTTTGTTTCACTTTTACAAAATTGCTTCCATCGTGTCAATATGCACAATACATTTAATTTTCAGTTATCAATTTCACTGTGAATAAATAGCAGAATATATATATATATATATATATATATATATATATATATAATTTAATGTTTTCTTAAATTTATAAACTTAATATATACTTATATAAAAACAGAAATATTATGAAAACATCTTATCAATTATATTTTTTCTAAATATAAATATATAAAAAAGTTTGAACTTGCTCAAAAATGTACAAAATAATCTCTTTCTTGAAAAGATACAGCAGGTTCTAAAGTGTTCCGTTATAACATCACAATAATATCGCAATCAATCTTAACAACAACACTAAAGAAAGATTTTCTCTTTCTTTTTTCTCCTGCCAAGGAATATATTTCCAACTTTTCAAAATAATTTCAATGTCCAAAAGAAACGCAAACGATTACATTCATTCATCGAAAGGCGTATCCGCAACAAAGGTATCGGAATCTCAATTTTGAAATTCTGACTCTCTTTGGCGTTTCGCGATTTCACGAGACACGAAACTTTTCCGGTGGGTTTTTACCCGCTAACAATCGACAATGTTTAAGCACGGCGAGAGCCAACAGGATCGCGCAGACGAAGCAACTTTAGCCTAACAAGGGGCTCCCCGAAAGAGCAGGCACCGGATGAGGTATGTAAATCTCGTTCCGCCGAGGTCGTGCCGCGCCGACTCTCCCCTCCCTTCACGAGCATCCACCCCTGAACCAGGTTCTTTCGCGGTCCACAGTGGCAGGGTAGATTTTAACCCTTTTCCAGTTATCGATTTTCAGCTCGAGACGGGGAGAACGCCTGTACCTTCGACCACTTTACGCCATACTCGATTCCACTTGACTACTCCGACAGGAGAATTATCTCCTTCTCATATTTGATTCACTTTTCTTCTCCACTTTCTTACGCTTCTTCCTCAAACATATTATAGATTTGCATATAGCAGTATTAGCGAGTGTGTAATAAATATTAAACAATTAAAATGCAAAAGTTAGAAAATAAGTCATAGAATAAATAAACTATATTTGACCGTGTATAAAATGCGTTAAGTGTCTTTTTTTATTTAACGCCGTCATTAAGAATTAGTTTGAATATAATAAAAACGAGACATTCTCCAGATTCTATCACTTCTCCTAATCGAGAAATATATCCCTAATGTCCAGGAGCACTCACATTCATCGAAGAGACGACTCTATAAATAACGCCATAATGTATACTGATAACTTTTAGGGAGAATGTCGAATTTTTACGAAGCACCATCGAGTTCCATCCTTAGCATCCCCCTTCGAAGCATACTTTATCTTTCGGCGATAAAGCGCTGCTTTAGACGGTCGTGCTCGCTTCTATATCGAGGGGGTTTGATTGATTACCAAGGTGGAGTCTAACACACGAGGGTGGGTGACTTGCGCAGACTACACATTTGGCGTTCGAAACCACGCGCGTATGCGTGAAGTTAAAGTCCGCGCGAAGAAAAAGGAGACTGCTCCTTCCGAGCTCCTCGTGGAGAGGATGGTCGAGAGGGGATGGTCTCCCCGGTAAGATGGTAGAGCGGAACCTTGTACGCTATAGCAGTACATATCCGGGGAAGGAACACGTATTGGAAATACATGCGTGTTTGTAGTTTGTACATGTGCCGTTAGATACATATCCGCGTGGAAGCCATACGGACGTATATTCACGTGTGTACGTGGGCGCGCGTGTGGGTGCCCTTACACGCGACAGGCAGGCACGTATATATCAGGGGGGTGCACGAGGGTCCACAGACCAATCGGAAGCAAGCATTCTTTATCCACCCGAGTATCTTGGACGCATGCCTCACGTACGAGGCGTGGTTTGGGGGCCACCCTTGTTCGAATACATGCCGTTTTTTTTTCCGGTCATTGAATTTTCTATGCTCGCAGCGACGCATATGATACGTACCGCCATGTCTTGCAAGTGTATCGACTACCCCTACGTTGTCTCTCTGAAGAAAATTAGCCAAAAACAAAACACTTTGTACATATACATTTGATGGAAAAGGTGGATATAGTAGGTGGTCAATATAAAGAAGCGAATAAGAGCCAGACTCGTCAGATGACGCGTGCGAAAGTATTTTGTGAACGATAATAATTACTTCAGTTATAATGATACTGGATTTAAATCTTGGTATTTTAATGTTCCTACACATTTGTCACGCACGAATGAAATTCTAACGCAACATCGCCGTTGCAACGATGGCATTGCAGAAAGAACGAGATAAGTAACTCACTACTGAGTGACAGTTAACGCACTCCGACACATACTTCATACTTGCATAGTATTTACTCAGGTGTTCAGGCGGTAGCGTACCGGGTTCTCTAACTGACATCTATGATCTAATGCATTTCTAGGACTTCAAGGACGCTCATCAGGCTTGTAAGGAGTAAACGGACGCGAATCTGAATCAGTTACGAAATAGAGGTATCACATACCACTTGCAATTTACAATTAACTATAAACTGCCAAAGTATAAAATATTATACGCAAAAATATAAAAATTATAAACACGATGCGGCGATGGATTTAATAAAAGAAAATAATCAAGCACGAACTAGCGTAATTAGTTTTTAGAGGTCGATCTTCATGAATATTTCTTGCGGTCGTAATAATGTGGCAAATGATTGCGCGGGGAAGCAAGGTGAGGCGCGTAAGGCGGAGATATATTCCAAAATTTCCATGAAATTTCTCGGCGGTAGCGCGCGTATATACACGACGTACGATAATGCATGCTCGTATGCTGATAGACACGTGGGTGGAGAGGCGCCTCGGACCCGGTGCACGTCGGGAGAGATCTCTCATTATGCATTCCTTTCAGGCGGCCGTCATTATTTTACATATTGCAGGAGGAGGCGTACCGCGCGCCGGTACCGACTGCCTTTGCCAATTTTTCCAGCATGGCAAAAAGGAACGGCCGGCAATTTGGTGCCGGGCATATGTGTGCGCGCGCGTGTATACAGTCACCTTAACATTGTTGTTGCAATTTAATGCGTTTCATCGGGAAGCGGAGCTTCCCGCGCTTTGAACATACGAGCTCGCACCACGCCGCGCGCCGCACCGGCCGAACAACGGCGGCGCCCAGCACGAGCCGAAGTTCTTTCGAATTTATGATCCGCGGGAAACATTTATTTTTCTATACAACGGCGCCGCGGAAACGCGTAATAGAATTTGTAAGCGAATATATTGATGCTCGCTGTTGTGGCAGGTGTATCGCTGAAATATTGTGTAGCCGGAGAATGATTAAAAGCGCGCGCGCGCATTCGAAAGAAGAGAGAGAGAGAGAGAGAGAGAGAGCGAGAGAGGTAGGGGAGAGAACGAGATTGTAAATGTAAATCGATTGTAAATGTCTACTGCGTTACGTATAGAGATGCATGCTCGATAGCGTCTTATCAGGATACATTCTGTATACGAGAAGTTATAGAGATACGACATTATCCATAAACATTCTAAATAATCGAACGTCATATAATGCCCGAAAAAGCTGCGGAACATAGTGATTTCCGACGGCCTGTCGGATTATTAAATTGTAAGAAGATAAACGTTGTGTGCTGCAATATAGCGATCCCGTACAAA
Source organism: Temnothorax longispinosus (assembly GCF_030848805.1). NCBI lineage: Eukaryota > Metazoa > Arthropoda > Insecta > Hymenoptera > Formicidae > Temnothorax > Temnothorax longispinosus. The sequence goes on along the minus strand of NC_092360.1, from coordinate 2,057,784 downwards.
ATTATCCATCACGCACATTGAATCGGCGGATACCGCGGCTTCTTCTCGTGATACATGATATTACGGCAAATAAAACATGCGCGCGCTCGCGGGTATGATACTGCAACGTTGTATTCAGAAACGATGTTACTAGGCATCCGATATGAGGGGGAAAAAAAAAAAGAAGGGTACCGATCACTTGTACTATGAGCCGGCGTGTCTGTCTACGTTTAAACCGACAGGTGTACATGAAACGGCCACCCAACAGTGTTGCATGAGGTTAATGATCTTCATTTGTGAGGGAACCGCAGTTCCAGGTAAAGAGCTCAACACGAAACATGCCCGGCACGAAGAAGTCGTGTCCCGTAAAGGCAAGGAACATGTAGATGCATCAGGCTCTCAAGAATTTCACTTCGTGCAATTCACGCAACGATTAATTCGGACGTTGCATCTCAATTAGGCTTTGCATATAAGGATTTATTTTACAAAAATTGTTGTTAATAATATTATGATTAATCGTAACGGTATTGAGACACTTGTTAAATCAGTTCTTCGAGAGAAGATAATTTTGCCAAATTTGTGGCAATCCATTAATTTCATATACAGTATTTAAAAAAAAATCCATAATTTTTAAACACACATATGCTTCCTCGACTTCAACTATCTTTGAGTATTTAATAAAAAATTAAAAAAAAAATGCGCTGATATTAAGCAGTTATGTATGAAGACAAGATTTTAAATTGAAATAATTTTTATAGCACTACCGACGTACACTAGGTACTATTTGAATATCGTCAATGCAATTAAATATTTTCCCCTAGAGAATATTTCGAAGTTCCACGTTTCTGTAATGTGAACTAAATTTCTTCAAGACATTCCATCGACATCGGATGCCAAGAGTCAACATGGTCTTCTTATTTCCGAGCAACCAGCTCCGAGGAGGAGCGGCGCAAGTGACGCAGCCACCTGTACGTAAGGCAGATGAATCTCGTGGCGGCTTCCAAGGCAGGAAGAAGAGGTAGGTTGTAACAGGCCGGCCTATATGTATGGTAATATCGACAGGGAGGTCCCCGCGATTCAATACCCGGCTCTCTCTCTCTCTCTCCCTCTCTCTCTCTTTCTCTCTCTCTTTCTCTCTTCCTCTTTCTCGTGCGCATATTATGCGGTGGCAGCGAAAAAAGAAGCGCTACGTAGGAAGGAGAAGAGACGAAAGAGAACGGATCGACGCGCAACCTCACGACGACTATCCAGCGCCAGCAAGAAAGAGACAATCGAGAGGGACGCGCACGCCCTGTACCAACCCGTTTCTTTCCCAGTTCCGTTCTTCTCTCCGACGTCATCGAACTCCGCGGGAAGTTATGCCGCGAGAGAGGGCCACCGAGGTAGAGAGAGAGCGGGAAGAAAGAGGAAGAACGAGAGAAAAAGGAAGGAACATCTCTCGCTCCTCTGGAAAAGCATAGAGGAGAGTAGTGAGTCGGCGTCGCCCGGGCAACGGCTCTGCCACCTTATTGGATATGTTGAGCAATTTATTTTATTTTTCCCTATTCCTCGCGGGAGAGAGGGGCAACACCGAGAGGAAGTAAGAGAAAGAAAGAGAAATGGAGTAGGCGAGCGAGAAAGAAGGCTGCCGAAGGAGAGGCAGAGCGCACCCTCCTTCACTTACCTGCTACCCTCCGCACACGTCGACGCCATTTTCCAATATCGCGTCAAGCGAGCGCGCTCCCGTTCTCGTTCACTCACCCCCCTCGTACCCTCATCTTCCTCTCGTTTCGTCTCGCTTCTTCGTTCTTTTCTCGAGGAGAAAGAGAAAATGGAAGCGAGGCACGAAACGAGAAAAAGGGAAGAAAGGAGCCCTGGGTGGGCGGCACGGGAGGACGGAGGAGGCGGAGGAGGTGGAGAACGAGAGCGAGGAGCTACGACTAGCTTCGGCTGTAACGAGAGAACCGAGTAAGGTTGGGTGTGAGAACCGTACGTTCCTCCACCCGTAAATTGGCAATATTCATGCCGAGCCGCGTACACGGCTTCCCGTACGGGGAAGGAGATGAGGAGCAGTGTGGGTTGCGAGAGGTGGTAGTTGGACTGCGGAACCGATTCCCGTAGCCCGAAGGCACCCTCTCCCTCCCCCTCCTCCCCCGCCCTCCCCGCGAAAACGCTCACCTAGACAATTCGTTCGTTATTTTTACGCCGACGTCGGAACAGGGATGAAGCCGCGCTAACCACACTCCTCTTCCGCAATCCTTTCTGGAGCCGGAAAGTTGCGTGGCTACCCCGCGATCGAATGATTTCAGGCTACGTCGTATGATGATAGCATTAAAAGCGAAGTCGGTTGGCGAAACTTCGGAGGATCTGTCTTACTTTTTTATTTCTGTTACCCTTACTTCCACGACGAATTATATGTACTAATCATCGCAAGTATTGTGTATACGTTAAAAGTAACGATGTCTTTTTAATTAAAGATTTCTCAAAAAGTGAAACTTGATAATCTTTATCAAAATTTATTGCAAGTAAAATTACAATGTTACACAAGCTAGATATCTCGATTATTATAAAAAAATTTCAGATTGACATATATAAAAAAAATAAATAATTCTATAGTCAATTTCTCGTTAACTTACGTACACGTGATAAAATGTATATTACTTTTAAAATAAAAAATGACACTTCTATTCGCCTAACAAAATACCTGCATGCATGCGCAGCATTTTATCGCTACATTGATATTTAGCATCGCGCCAGACAGTAGAAAGTCGCAACGACAAAGTTTTGCTCGTACGCTTTGGTAAACCTCCAATTAATGTAAACTTCTGTCGGTAAAAATCGTTTTAAAATTACTTCGCACTCCCGGGCGCGCAGCCGCGCCATCCCCCTCCGGCATCCTTCATGCCCTCCTCTTTCTTTGCTGAACCTCGAGCGGGAGGAAGCCGCGGGGGGAGGGCTTTAGGAGTTTGAGTGATATTCCAACTTTTAAAATATGTCAAATTATTTTCCTTTCAGAAGAGCTGTCGTCTAAATACATTTCCATCTCTTTCGATGTATTTAAATACACGGGGCTCAATCTACGACACAGTGGCGACAAATATATAAGGCTTTCGGTGCGTGATTGGTATATACGGACGTTATAAAAGACGCTCTCGCCTACGCTACGTTACGTTCGATCTAAAGTGAGACGAATCTGTGAGATGAAATCTCGACTTTAAATGTACGTTTCAACGTATAAGGAGACGCAAAAATACATATCTTATTGTAGTCATATTTTTCGTCATTGCGTCTCATAATTAAAGCGTATCTCGAAGCTTTTTCCCAACATGTTTTTGCCAACACGCAAAATACTAAAAAATGTGCTACTAATATGCATTAGATTAATATAAAAACGACTACATGATTGCATGATTCGAATCTCCGCAACTGGCGGAAAACGAGCGAGAAATTTTGTAATTCAGAGCCACTTTTTTCCAAGCGCTTTCATTAAAATTCCAGACAGCGCGTAAGAACACTCTGGCCTGGCTATATTGTTTTATTTGTCGTGCGCAACACAAAGAGACACATGGATCGACAAGAGAGGTACAATTTTCGCTCGTAACGCCAATTCACGGGGGGACAGATGGAGGAATCTTCCTTTATTTCGAAAGCCCTTATGCCGGGCGTTATAGGCTAGACGCGTAAAGCACCGTCGACTTCCTGGCGGCGCGAATAAGTAAAGAAGCGAACAGTGCATCTATGTAGATAAGTATGTACCTATCCACGCAATTACATTACACACAAAACGTCGCGACGACAACTCTTTGTGCCGGTTGGATATCAAAGCTCGAATACTGCCAGCTGGAGTCCTCCCCACCCCTCCCCCTCTCCCCCCTCAAGCTCTATAGCGAAGCAATAGAGTTCTTGCCTTTCCGTCACTCTATATCCGGCACTCCACTTCGCAACGCGGTTCTTCCGTCGCGGCAAAAGTAGCCTCCTTCTCATTCATCCACCGTTTTCCTTCACCTCTGCCTGCGTCCTCCTCCGCGCTTCCTCTCATCCTCGAGGCGCGACTTTGCCACTCTCTCCCTCTCTTTCTCTCGGTCTCATGCGCTTCTCCTCCCGCTCCTCGCTCGAAGAAAATAATTTCTTTCATCACTACCCCTCTTTCTCGATTTCTCTTTATATGTCGGACAACGGAATGTTCCTTTCTCGGAGCACGCAGGTATACTGATTTGACGAGTGACAATAAATCGTCTATAAAAAACGATGATTTGAACTGACATGATTATTTCTCGCGTACACTTTCTCTTATTGTATCATCATTGTTATCTATATCTATATATATATAAAATAGAATGTCTGTATGTATGTATGTTCTTTATACACTCTTAAACTATTCGACCGAATTTTTACCAAAAGTATATAAAATAGGGGTAGAATTTTCCGGGGAGTGTTATAGAGTGTATAGTTTTTCGTTACCGATCTTTTTGAGAACCGGTATCCGAAATTTTTCCAATTTTTCGGGAAATAATTGACCGAATCTTAAAAAATTGTATACAAAGTAGGGGTAGAATTTCCCAGGGAGTGCCATAAACTGTATAGTTTTTCGTTACCGATCTTTTTGGGAATTGGTATCCGAACTGATAAAGGAATTTTTTTCGATTAAGGATATTAAAACACAAATGAAGTCGTTTGAAGAAAAACGACTCCCGCGCAAAGCCCGGGTAACCAGCTAATTAACAAATAATGTGATGTGAATAAAAGTTTTGATCTTTTATAAACATTATCTTATGCGGAATTTGAGAGTTGCATTGTCGCGAGTTGCTATCAGAAAACTTTTTTACGTGAACAGCAAATTTGAAATAACATACTGCTGTGTCATATAAGGAGTCATTATCTTTTACACATGATTAATCATAATATGGCCAATATTATTGACAGAATATACAGTTTTAATTTTCTTTTAATTGACAAAAGAAAAAAGAAAAAAATTAAATGCCTCAAGTATAATTCATTTTAATTTTACTCCATTAATCTTACATTAACAAAAATAGAAATTTATGCAATTACAACTTTACAATACTACAATACAGACGTAAAAGAAATTAGAAAACAACTGAAACCTGTGTCAAAGAGCGGCCATCGACCCTAATTCTCGGCAACGCTCCGGAACTTAGAAATCTCGTACCGGATCCATTTGTATTAAGAAGTCCAAAAGAGAAGAACGGAAACGGCAACCCATAACGGCACTGGAACCTATGCATGCGAGAAGCAGTTAGCTTTATTGCAGCGCGCGGGAGTTTTTAATATCGCTTTGGCGCGGACGCGTCTGCCAGCTGACAAAAGGAGAAAAAAAGGAGGCGTTAATGGAGAACGTTTTCGCTCTAACGACCATGGAGAAAAGGAAGGGGGTGGAACGGGCCAAGACTACGGGACATCAGCCGGGACTGCGTAAAAGGGTGGACGCTGGCGCCTGTCCGCTGCCCACCAGACATGCTCGCCAGACCGTATGGTTTTTATACGACGAGAAACGGAAAGAGAGGGCGAGAGGGGGAGGAGAGTAAAGATACGGTAAGAATGCAGAAAATTCTCTCGTTATAGGAAAGTTGGCGAGGAAGAAAGACGCGAGCATTAATCCGCGATTCAAGTCGGTTTTAAGGCCACAGGAAATCGTCAATATCCATCGTGCATCGTGCGGAAAAATGACGGAAGAAATTTAATGAGACTGGAGTAAATATATTTTTGGTGTAGGATAAATATTTTACGTTTTCACTATTTTGGTGTTTTGAAGTGTTCATCCAACCGGAATACGAATCTTGCAAATAACTGTAATATCTGTTAAAGTTATTTAAAATATTGTTTTTAAACCCTACAACATAGTAAGATTAAAATATTTTGATTGCTTCAAGATACACATTGAGCAGCACTTTAAGATAATAGTTACGTTAAACATTCTACTTATTATACAGTATTATTTGAGCAGACAAAAAAGTCATAAAAGAAAGTTGATCCTATAAACTTTTTTTAAATTATATAAAAATCACTAGTTTTTATGCTTAATTATACAAAATTAATTAAAACAAATGTATAAAAAATAATTTCACTTAATATCCAAACCTTGTAATACATACAATGATTGTTAAAAATATTCATTATCTCGAATGAACGATGTTTGAAACTGTAATTGTTATCAACTTTATCAAATAGATTTTAATCATAAAATAAAATAAAAGTATCTTATAGCATCACATATTATTCCGAATATAAAGATTGGACGCATTGATCTCGCATATATCATATATCCAAAATATATTGGATCTCGAAATTCTCTGGCCCTCGCTTCCTTCGGATAAGAACGAGGGAGAGAAAATCTTGATAAAAGGGAAAAGAAGCTTTGACTCTGGCTCGAGATTTTAAATCCGATCCCGCCCCATGCAGATTAATAAAAGAATTCATGAAGTTTAAACCGCTCTTATTACTTCGATTTTCTTGCGCCTTCTAAAAGACTTACGAGGCCACCCTACGATTTTATCCTTCAATATTATCAACAAAAATGTGTATCGCTTCTAATATCACATTCACACAACCTTCGACCTTGTCGCTCGGCAGTGTCTTCAAGGTTAATATTATGTTACCCGTTAATTCTTAAGTACACTTAATCGGTAATTTTAAACTTGCAACTTTGTGTACGAAGGAATTGTGTTTCATCCTCTTACGAATGGCTTTCGTGTTAAGTTTCACGCGTGCTAATAATAAACTGTGTCTCTTGAATGGAATAGAATATAGAATATTCAAAGAACGTTTTATGTTAATAACATATAAACAAGCGTTTGTAGAACTAATATTGTTAATTTCAGATTTCAGAAGTCAAGCTAAGCAGAACAAAAGTTTTTTTTATGTCAGCACACCATTGTTATATATTGTAACCGATTAAAAATTAAATATTTTTTATAAATTAATGTGTGCAAAAAATAAATTCGTATTATTAAGATACCTTTATCTAATTTAATAGAAGCTTAAAAATTGAAAAACAATTTTTCAGATACTCAATATTACAAAGAGTGATAAAAAAGTGTTTAATAAAAATTTTATTACAGAAATATCTTGTGAAATTGATTAAAAAATCCGTTAATAAAAAAAGTTTTAAAATACATTTATCCTCTTGATGACTGAAAGTCTTGAGAATTCGATCTTAGAATGAGTAAGTAAATTACAAAATAGCCGCATAAATGTTACTTTCAATTTACACATGCAGTTAAAAAAAAGCTTATAAAAGATTACATATACGCATTGTAAAAACAGTTATGCAGATTCAGCAAATGAATATCGCAGGTCGCACTACGACTCGTAAAAAAGAGATTCGCAGTCACATAAGTAATAGTGGTGGTGCTTACAATTTCTGCGAATCATTTAAATGTTCGGTTAACTATGCGGGGAATACCTGATAGCAATTAGTTAGTGCGCTAATGTCTTCTGGTTACCCCGACCGCGCAAGAAATCGGCAGTGGAGTAACGGCATGTCGAGAAACAAGTAGAGAAGAACGCAGACCGCTCGCGCGTTAATGGTCTTACGTCGCCACCGGCATCATATAAGGTAATAAAATACACTTTCCACGCGCGTACTATTCTTGCAATTGCTTTAAAAAGACTATATGAACGAAGCAGGACATGAATGAAATAATAATAACAAATTTGTAGTCTATTTCGATGTATTAGAAATCTTTTGCAATATCTGTCACGTTTAATAACGAAATATCTTTATATATTTAATATGTAAGAGATATTTAAATATAATAAACTATGTCACATAAGTCGCAATAAACGAAATCAAGATTTTGTCGACGCTACGATGGTAGCGTCGAGTATCCTAACGGAGAAATTAAAATTTCAATTAGAATCCGCGTGTTCAGCTATGCTCTTTTTATTTGCGACACGTATACGTGTCCAATTAAAACTCCCTAAACACCTAGTACATTGCGATACTCGCTTTGCAATTTATTCGTGCAGATACGCACGGTATCCTTTACTTCGGTCTTCATTTACATCTCGTTATACGTGCCGGGGAATATTTATTTACACCCTGTTTCTGCCCCTGCATCTCTCATACTGCAAGTTTCTCGAAATTATCATTGCTGGCTCGCGTATCTCCGTATACTCAACATTCCACCTAACAGATGACGGGTCTACCAGAGGGTCTACGGGAGAGATGCCTCTTTTACCTTCGTTATCTACACCGACCGCAAAGCATCGAATAAAATTTTCACATTTGTACCCCCGACGCGCAAGAAGTAAAGTGCCGAAAAGAATAATGACTCACTCTACTACTATTCTTACTTGACGATTGTAACCAACTATTTCACAGCACACTCTCAGAAAAGAATTCTAGATACAATACTATTAGGATCGAAATAGGGCCATTCATATTTTAATCTTAAATAGAAGAATTCTTAAATTCTATCTAGACTTCTAGATAGTATATTGTTTATCTTAAATAGAGGAATTCTTAAATCTCTAGAATAAAATAATCTTGATGCTATCCCTCTAATTTTCTCAGAATTATTCTAAATTCAAGAATTCCTCTATTTAAGATTAAAATATTCTTCTTTTAATACTAAATATGATTGGCCCTATTTCGATCCTAATAGTATTGCATCTAGAATTTTTTTCTGAGAGTGCAAATTTCAAAGTCACTGACTTGTCACTTTGGAGAAGAAAAATGTAAGTTAATATATCACTCCGTGAATGTATCATCACATTAGCTATTTTATCAATAACATTCGTGTATATAAAATAAACAAATATATTTATACATTTACAAGTAACTCACATAACATTTTAATATAAAAAAATCTTAATTTCCTGTAACCGCGCGTAAACAAATAAAATTATTTAAATTATATTAAATTTTTTTTTATCTGTTGATCACCAAAATTAAATTTACGTATTTATCAATACAAGCGCGACGCAATTATTTTAACGATAAATCAAATATGCAAGCAAGTAAACATATTCCCATCTCTATAAACATTGCATATACATTTCATTATGTTAAATAGTATTAAGTATTCGCAAAAATAAAAAAATTTCGTGCAATTTAAAACGTATGGAAGTATGTAAATATCTGTGCACTGTTTACTACAGCGTTGCTATAATTCGCTTCGTAAACAGCACTACAATCAGTAATTACAGAAATTCACGGCACAGCTACAAAAGGCAATTAGCATTTTTAGTTACAAACAAGTAACAATCAAATACCTTTTTACGTGCAATATCGGTGATCAACGTAATCATTATTATTATATTAAAGACTAAGACCAATGACGGAGGTATATGAAAATGCGAGAAGTGAAATATTACGCTACATTTGAGTTAGATAAGAAATATATTAAATGATTCTCTCTCTTTCTTTCTGATAATCTCTAAAATTTCCACATCGTCTCTAGTAATTAAAGTAAAAAACGCAAGTAATTAGAATAATGTTTTATTCATATATAATGCATAAGAATTAAAGCGCATTTGGATTAAAAACCAATTAGTTGAAATAATTAAAGTAAGATTCTTAAAACATTAACAAAAAAATAGTCATTATCGAAATCCTTCAAGTTTATTAAACGCTAAAATCATTGCAATTCTGAAAATGATGACAAATATATTGTTAAAATATAATTTCTCGATTTCTCGCAAAAAAAATATCGAATAGAATTTACATGATAACTTTAGAGAATATTTTGTATATAAGAAGAAATTTTCATTCGCTTCAATCATCGGTCCGCTACTGCCTATCAGCCTGAGGTATCAAATGCGTCTCGCTAAGTACTAAAACGAGAACATTATTCGCGTTGCCGCAGGAACTTCCTCTTAGCGTTTTGCGGCTAAATAAAATGACTACCACGGGCAACTCCTTAAAGGAAACAGTCGAGCCATCCGTTACGGGAAAAAGCGACTCCGCTGATACGTACAAGTAGGCGTGAAGAAGGACAGAGCTGTTTCCCGGCGCACGCGGAGGGAGAGAGAAAGAGAGGGCCATTTGTATTCATATGAAAATATTATCTCGCCGCGCGTCGTGCCTCTTCGGGATCGCTATTCGGTTTGCATAGATACTTATGCATGAAGGCAACATCGCTCGGCATTGTTATGCAACCCGATGTAGATCCTCAATATAGATCCATGCTCGAGGTTTCATTCGGATTTGAAGAGCTCCGTACTCCTTTAGAGCATTCATGCACACATACACACACACACACACACACACACAAAACAGAGGGGATGGGACCACTATACCTAGAACCCGTTCCCTCCGTTCATCTTCCTTGCGGGGTGTATGATCGTATTACCGGTTGTCGAAACGGCTAGATTGCCGTTTCATCGTTGGCATTGCATTTTAAATTTCTGGCACAGGAAATTGTGCTTGCTTTACCATTTTTCTCCTTCGCATTTTTTACGCATAAGTTTCTGCATACAACACATGCGACTATACGAAAAGAGAGACTGATGCGTAATTATTGCAGAAATAATTTTGCCTTGCATATAATTGGTGCTGCTACCACTTTTTACGATTTATGCCACACGTTTTACCGTATTGCTGTCTGTAAAGTTATAATATACGCATCGTGAATTAAGTCTTTGAAGTCTCCACTACATATTTCGTTCTAAAAGATTTATAATATGTGCGGCGAGCAACCTGCGCCAACTTTTGTAGCCAACCAGTTCTTCCTGCTATGGTTATGATCGTATATCCTGCTGTCGAGATGTAAGAGTCCGATTGCTATCTCACATGTACTATATAAATAACGCTGCACCGTAAGATTTTTATAAACGTAGCGTTGGTTAATCCTATTTGAAATTTTAAATTAAGAGAAATATATGGATATGTATCTTATCGAAATTTCTAAAGATCATGTAAAACAGAAAATTGGCTGCGAAGTGCAAGTGAGATCAGTTGCAATGTGAGATCTAATTTACAATTACCACGAAAGGAAAGTACTATAACTGCCATACTTCACATAAACGACGCGCCAAATCGATTGTCGATTCAATGGCGTTTCACGAATTGCATTATAAATCACGTATCTATCTGTAAATCAATTTATAATTTTTAAAAGTTTTATTATTTGAATATACAAAGTAGGTATATTGAATGTAACATATATATGCCCAAGCGTAATGCGCTCAAGAGCCTATTTCAATTTAATCTAAGCGCATCATTAAATAAAGTTGTTACGTATCTCTCTTATGTTCCCTTCAACACCACGTTATGACGTATAATTTTTTGCGATAAAAGCAATAGGATAGAAATATAACGTTCGCTTCGAACAGCTATCCATACGTAATCGTCTTAAGTCAAGTGATGCACAGCATTTGCAATAATTAATATGCAACTGTACTCGAAATACAGCAGCCATCGCGGTAGGATTAATCATATATAAAGTTCTCGATGCGTTCAATGTGGATATAACCGGTTTCGCCAACCGAGTTGCACGACAGCAAAGCAACCCACGCCGAAGATAAAATGAATACGAAGTGCATATCATAAACATATACTTACATCCGCACACATTACCGCTGTTTGCACTTCATCGCCCCGCATCATTATCCAACTTATCTTGTTAAAGCGCACAATCGGAGCACTTCGGAGAATAGTTGAGCTTTGGGATACTGTCACGAATTTCTGCCTTACCTTAATAGAATAATTCAAAATCTACCTAAATGCAAAACAATGCTACAATTCACATTTATAATAATTCTGCGTACTTATAATAATGGACCTGCATACAATTCGTTATATAGACGCGACGAACGAACAATTTATATTTCGAGGAAAGTTTCGAGCACGTATAGACAATAACTATTTCTTCCTTACTTGAAATCAACATTACGACCGATGTCGAGTCTATATCGCGATCAACAAGATAGCCGACCTCGGAATACGCCGAAGAGGCATGCCCGGACACATCGAGACGAAATTGGATATCAATTATCCTGGGATGATTATAACGTAAACCGGGTGGGTCTTGGATGAGCAAACAAACCGTTAGGCTCGTCGGTAATTGGGTGGAAATTATTGCGTTCTCTCTCTACATTTGGCTCTCTTTGTCGCTCCGTGTTGTTTCGCACTCTCCTCCTTCTCCGACCCTCTCGCTTGTTTAGCGAGACGATGACGACGACGACGGTGAGGCTATAATTTTCTCATAGGAAGTAAATTTCATTAATGTTGCTGCATGGCTTAACCGCCGAAGAGATCCCCTATGCGATAACGATCCCCAAACCGGCTAAGGGCGATTGACCGGTATATCGACTGGCCGATAATAAAAACTAGTAGCCATCGACTAATTTTTCTCTTCGCGCAATTTCTCTCCCTCAGTCTCATCTTCTCACTCCCCCTCTCTCTCTCTCTCTCTTTCTCTCTCTATCCTTCACTCTTCAATTTTACTCTTCTTTCTAGTTGGTTCTTTGGTTCTATCATTTTTTTATTTGCTTTACTCTGGGTGCGTAGTGTCACAACAATTCGGACCGACTAATTAAATCCGAATAACGATTGGGTCGGCTCGCTCTGTCTGGTTATACACCGGCGATTGGCGAATTTGGCACATATAAGCCCGTATTTCGGCGATAATTCGTGTGCGGGTAGGTAGGTATAGGTGAATGCGCGCGCGAGAGACGGGGAGGCACAGGTGTGTGAGAGACGGCAACATTTATTGGACGCATGCCGCTAAGCAATCAATAATTACGCGGAGCTGGATTAATGTACAGACTGCGACGAAAGCGTTCGCCAAAATGTTCGCGGATTTTCACGTAGCGCGAAAAAAGGTCCGCGCGCGCCGCGATATTCTCTTCAAGATTGTAATACCTTTCTCAAGGTTAATCGCGCTCCGTTGGAAAAATGCATACGCGATAAGCCATATCGTGACCGGAACCATTTTTTAAAGTTAGCAACAATTCAACTCCAAACCACCATGTAGCGTTTGATAATGGCCGACTACTGGGCAGTGCAATTTATTTACCATAAAGCTAGGTTACTCTACTTTGTTTTTATTTTACTTTAATAATGTACATGCTTTGTACCACCCACGTAACAATGTATTGTTGCATTGTTATATGCAAGAAAAAAGCAAGACTGCTAATTGTAAGACTAAAAATGCCACCAGATAAATTATTAAAATCTCTTCAACACACAACAAAGTTAATGTCTAATTTATTAAAATTCGACTTTTATACCAAACACAAAATGGACTGTAATTATATGTAATATGGTAATTATGTAATTATATAAAATATGAACTAATCATATTTAGAGACTTCGGGAAACCAGTGATTTCTCACAAAAAATATCTTTTTATCTGCTCTAGAACATTAACAAGAACCTTTAGCTATTTACAATCAAAGCTCTCATTCAGAAAACTATATACGGCTCTTGTAATCAAACAACAGCAATAATTAAAAATAATTAAAAAATGCGCTTACAGACGCTTGCGAAAATAAAGATAGCCTGACTGCTCTCTGGAAAAATAATTTCTGACGTACGATTATAGCACAAACACTTTGCGGATTAATCATACATCGCGGCGTCAGAGAAGAAAAAATACGAGAAAAAACTCCCACAGGATTAACAGTATACCAGAGATAAAGAGAAGAAGATAGTAGACGTGATGATAATTGGAGAGAAAGAGAAGCAGTGATAAAAACGATCGAAGAAGCAGCAGCCGAGCGGGACGCTAAAACTAAAAGCTCATGCGCGGTGCTATTCATTAGGTATCCATAATGGCAGGATAACTGATTACCTGTAGGTGATTATGCCAATTATCGGGAATATCAAGCCCGCATTCGTTGACGTTCAATGCGCTTCGTGTATCCTCGCGCTTTTTGACATTGTAACATCGTCGAAATCGGTAAGCCACATATCCGAGAGAATTTTCTGTACGATGTATCTACTATCCACAGAAGGGCGATTTCAAAGAGAAACGGGCAATTATCAGACGATACGTTGATTAAAATGGCTATACGTAGCTGGCTTGAGTAAATTGTAATGGACCGCACATTCCCAGCTCACACTTTCAAAACCACAAAGCGCTAGTAACGAAGTTGTAACAGGTACTCGGCTGGCGGAATTTCGCAAATCTTGGTTGAATGCGCGCAAACTTAGTTACTCTCGCTCGCGAGAATAACGGCGGTTACACTGGGTTACACCGCGAATTACGGCTAAAAGTTAAATTATAGATTGTGGCGGGCGGAGTAGGATATGTCTATTATCTCGTATCTGTCTGACACGGTTAAATATACATATATTTAGCGGCGTTAAATAGAACAAGGATAGATAATGTATAGAATTGTTGGTAAAATTAAATCTCGAAATGGCTGGGTGATTGACATCGTGATACGTACGTATCGTAAATCTCGCGGAACTCACCGTATCGACAATTGATTATTTTCAGGTAGATCACTCGTGATACCTATGATAAAATATATCAAACATTATAAATTGTCGACGATAAGGCACCTTTCGCTATAATTAAGAACTACAGAGACAGGGATAAAAAAGGGAAATAGAAATTTGCAATCGGCTGATTGACGTTAAAGCTATGATAAATTATAGCCGGCATCAACCTATCACCTTTTCATTTCTAATAAAGCGCAAACATTCTCCCAGCGAAATGCATAGTACTTGTTAGCTCTGAATCGAGAGATACGTCAGATCGATCTCTCTCCTCATTGCAAAGCCGGGAGGATTGTAAGTTGTAATATTTTATCAAAAATTTCCCATGGCTTTCGATCTTTAGCATCCGCTTGATTATTTACATCTCCGCGAAGTGAACGATAAGTATTATACGTTCTCCATGATCTCACTGACTAGTAAACCGAGATCCTTCTCCTTCGCGAAGGAGCTGGTAGACAGTTTCATGGCGAAAGAAGAGGACACGCCTTCGTCGCCTTTAATGGAATAGCAAATAGCGGCCAGGAAATTTGCGCTTACGAGGCACCTTCGAGCGCGAGATACAAAAGCACGCAGGAAATTCTAAGCAAAATAGCCGCGTAAGATCCGTTGATTCAATAGAAACTATTTGCACTGCCATTAGACTGTCCAATGCCGGCGTTATCGCCTGTATACTTAAGAGATGGCGACAAAAAATGCACATAATGATTTGACACTATTGCGACAGGATCTCGAATTTATCTGCTGCAACAGATTTTGCATTGCTAAAACGAAGATAATGCTGATAACGGGCGTACGTTTGTAGAATCTTGTTCATGCATATTTATTCGACAAACCCTTCACGTACTAGATCACAAAAACACGTAATACTCGAGAATAATAGGGGGGGAAAAATATATTATATATATTGTATATAGAATTTAAAAATGTGAAGATATGTATATCAATGCGTGATGATAAAATTCATCGCAAATTACTCCGTTCAAATGTTCAATTATAATCGCGTACGAACAAACGTTCACGGCGTCGTTGCAACGGCAACAATCGCGGTGTGCATCAGATTATCTAATTTCCGGTTTCCATCTTGGTGACGTCTGCGGCATCCAAAATTACGCCCCCTCAAAGACGGCGGGTGTACACTGGCCGTATCTGTTCGCGTGTATTGTCTCCCACCCATACTACGAGGTACAATTTCCGTTCTACTTCCGGAAATGGATCCATTGTCCGATGTAATCGGAAGACAACAATATCGCGGTCGATGAATCTCTCTCTCCCTCTGTCTCTGCCCCCCCCCCTCTCTATCTGTTTCTCGATACGCAGATTTACCAGTACAAATCAACACATTTGTGCACCTACATATGTGTTAACAAGCCACGATCATGCACGCACATACCTACACCGAAGCATATTCATTGTTTGGACATAATGTGCCAGTTACAAATTAATTATACACTTAATGACGTTTATTATTTGATATAGAGATTATTTTTTTATTAAATCTATAACATGAATATAATTATATCCATTTTATTTACTTAAAAATTTCAAAATTGTATTTGTTTTATAATTTTTATAAATTATAAATATATATTATTCATGTGTAGTTTATAATTGTCTTTTTCTCACATGCTAAAAAAGAATACAAGTAATAAAGACGTACACACTGCATTTTATTTCTATCATTAATTATAAGATTTAATGTGGCATACACACATATTGTAACATGCAATTATATAATATAACTGTTTTACTCATTTAACTATATTAGTTTATTTCATTTACCCGTTATATACCCGTATAGAGACGAGATGTTGATACGCTAATGAGAATGTAATGTTATTATTAGACGTATATGTTTCCATTAGACACAGCTATTACAATCAAAGCTCATCACGATATTAATCATTTAACTATCGACTATTATGGAAAATCATGTGACAATCAATTCATCAGCGGGCAAATTGTTTGTACGAATGTATTGGGATATCTTCAAACGTATAAGCCCGATGCGTGTAATAGATAATCAAAGCGTAATTTCGAGCAGCGTTTTCGCTAAACGTTGCGTAATTAATGCTCGTTTCGTACCCCGCCGCTAATGAGAGAAATAATCGACATTATACATATCAATGAAGTGCCTCGTATAAACACACATGTGTTCCTGTCTAGGAGAGCGATGTGATCCGAATCCTTCATATGTTTGACTCGCCCCTGTGTAGCGCACGCATGTTTAATCATATACGAGGAGTTTGCAACGTATCTCAGCGTATACGCGATATGAAACGTACGGGCCGCGATGTATCAGTTCACCCAGATATATGTGCATACGCGTGTCGTCGAGCGCCGCGTACTTTGATGCATGCGAACGCATATCCGGATCCACAGAGTAAATTAGTGTGAGAATTCGTGTGAGAATTAGTGCGCTATGCGCACGAACGTACGTGACAGAAACGTGTACATACCAGTTGTTGCATAACATTAACGTATACCCCCCGTACGTCCCTCCGCCCCCGCCTGTAAATGCGCTGCAACCGACTGAGGTGGATGTACGCACTAATGGAAGCGTAGAGTGAGCGCAATTGAGACGTGCAGATAGGTTAATGAATTAAGGAAGATAAGCGGTATTACCCCCGCGTACAATGCTCAATGAACGACTCCGATGCCGAACCGTTGTTTTGTCGCGCGTGAAATAAAGTCCGCCGTGAATTACCTGAATAAATTTACGGCGCTCGCGAATAAAAGAGCCGGCCAGGCTGGCGCGGCATGGCGGGACACGGCGGGGGCGAGAACGTTTATTGCAAGAATTGTAAAACGATCGGTTTCACATCCGTCTGCTCTCGCGTGTGCGAGTATACGCGCTGCATGAATCACGCAGGCTTCAATTAGACGCATCGCGAATAATATAGGAGGCGATAACTCCTGAAATGCCTATGCGTTTATAGTCATATTAAAAGGATAATTTGTGTCTGCTGTGTACGACGTTACGACGTTCCGATTTAAAAGAGTAGATTTAATCTGAGCTATTCAAATGGATGTAAAAATAAAAAAAAATAAAGAAAAATAAGTAGAAGGACCGTACGGGTCAAACGTACGAATAAAGCGTTTTTATAGTTAAAAATATGTCTTGTCGCAATACTTGTATCATATATACTAATGTTTTCATTGTTAGTAAATAATAACAAAATATTTCATTAAATAGTTTTGTTTGTTTAGAATTCATTAGGATTCAATCAAATTATATATTTCGGAAGACACAAAGCGTAAGTCCAAAAAGACATAACTTTCACTTCGATCTTAATTATCATAGAATTCACTTAGAAAAATCGTGTATTAATTATATTATACATGACACACAAGAGATTCTAAATCACAATGCTTGAAAAAAGTATCAATAAATTATGTCGGCAAATTATTTCACGAGATTTATGGTTTATTATTTACAATAATAATAATAATTTTATTAAAGTAACAATAACTTTATTAAATAATAATCGCGCTTTCGTTTCAAACATCTCAGCCGGAGTAGTATTTTCTATAAGTAGAATGTCACAATTAATCCGATTAAATTTATCAATGTTGCGAAAACGATCCTGAGATGATCGCCCCCCTTATAACCATATGCAAGATCATGTACCGATATCCATCGCTACATAAGGACGTTCGTACATGCACAGGGCGCGAGGGGATGTACTAGGCGAGGCTAGCACACGCATATAACGCGCATATATCGCGCATGTACGTGCAAGCATAATTATACATACAAGGAACACACACGGAGAAGGCAAGTCACGGTCGCACCTGCTTGCCGTACCGACAGCAGGCGTGTCTTGTTGGACAACGCACCGGTCGACGGACGGACGGACGGACGAACGGACAGACGCACATATATCGGTTATTGTCCTGTCCCAGGAAGAAGCAGGGCCTGCGCTATCGGCTTCGTTAGCACACGATTCCTATCGAAAGACGTTTCCTATACGATCTCCATCACCATGTCATATCTCTTTCTCCTTGTCTTCTATCCTCCTTTACCTTTCGATATATGCTGATATTTCTGAAACGTCGCACTCTGTTGACTCTGTTGATCGTGTCAGCGAATATAAAAGCTTGCGCATTACTGCGCACATTAATTGTGTTTAGAATTTAATATTTAGATATTGGACGGGTTATCAAGTTTATACCTGTGCTATTAAAATATCGCACATATACCCGAATAGATAAACAGACACTAAATAAATATTTAACAAGATCTGCAACATGTGAGTTCTATCTATTTTATTAACCTTTTATTAACAAGATATTTCATCCTAGATCAAAATTTTGCGGTAGTCTAATCCAATTATACGTCTGCTAAGAGAAATTTAATGCGACATTCTAAAAAGTCATAAGACTCAAGAAAAATGCTATATATTCCTAGAACACTGTATATGTGCATACGCTTACGTGCCATAATGAAATTTCATTATAGCGTACATCGATGAAATGCAATATGCACCGTAATAAAATCTAATTAAATGCCTGGCTAATACCTGTCCCTATGGATAATCCAGCACCTATAACGAAATTTCAATACATCAGTAAACGCAATTTCAGAATTTAAGGTAATCAACTCCGCCGAAGTAATTGCAGTGATATTTCGCTGTATACGTAATTTTTGGAAGTATGCAAAAATTGAAGAAACCTTCTTTTCGTATCAGGCCTCAAGAATCAGACAATTTTATTAAAACGAAATTATCGCTAAAAAGTCATTTATCTCTTTCATGAGGGCAAAAATTATACAAGGACATATAACTCTTAAATATAGCAGAGATTTTCGATTTAATCCGAACAAGTATTCTAAATTGCATCCATACATATTTGAGAAAAATTAAACAGGTACGGTGGATCAATATATCCATGTTCTCACATTATTACCATCTGATATTTTTTTCATAATTTACAATATAGTTACATATTACGAAAACACAATCACTATAGTAAACATACACGAAAGGCACCGTCGAAAGCCACGTTCGAACACATCTTTTGCACACATCTTTTTCCGATGCCTAACAGTTTCGTCATGCTAAGCAAAATGACAGAACAGCTAAACTGCAATCGCGATGGCGCGTCTCGCAGAAAAAAAGCAACTAACCGCTTGTAAAATGTCATTATATTGTAAAACATAACATGACAGATGTCCGCGACTTGCAGATGAATGCAAAGATGCGTGTATACCGTACGTGAGTATCAGTTGCAAGTGTATGTCGATTAACATTTCCAAGTTCGGACACACGCGATCATACGAGGATAATTTTATATCGAAGAGACTGCGGCGATATTATAATAAATCTATGACTCGCGATGCCATGAGATGGAATTCGAGAGAAAGAGAATGTGCCGAGTCTCCGTTTTTAATTTACCATTTAATCGACGACGCGGCATCAAATAGGTTAGGTTGATTCGCCACGCTTTAATAAAACTGAGCAAAGATTACAGTAGAGCTACTTCAGAAGAGAAATACAAATAGCATACATATAATATATAATAAATTAATATTTATAATTCGTAAAACTTATGTTTTACTTATATTTATTCCTCTATCCAGTAAAAAAGATGTGGGAAAATATCTACACCTTTACAATTAGCAATTATCACAGCCAAGAAAGAAGTATGTAACTACGGCGATACACGTGTCAGCTTGATATCTGAAATATTTTCGACCGCAATTTTCATTGTACAATTTCTTTTATGATACGTTATTCACGTCAGTCCCTAAAAATACTACGTTGTAGCGGCATCAATCACATGTACTCGTACATATACGCGTTCCAGTGACTTATGTCGGCGAAACGTGCTGATTCTGGTGAACCATCAAAATGATGGATCTATCCACGTTATCTTCTATCTAACAGATAGGAGATCATTCGTTAGCTGCCCGTTGTTTACAATTAGGGAACCCCCATAAAAAGATTTTGACGTGGTAATTATCACCTCGGTTAGAGCCACCTTGCGCAACCGTTGCGCATAGACGTGACTCTGCGGATGCATCGAATCGGGGAGGTATACTCGGGCCACTTCATAAACCGTCGCAAATTACAGTTTTCGGGATGGAACGGTGGCCCAACTTTGCATAAAAAATTATACGGCTTTTCGGACGAAGAGTGCTTCCGTCCTATTTGGCTTAAAACCACGTGGCTGCGCGCATGAGAAAAGAAAGAGAATATACGCACAGTCAGCCCGAACGGATCCGTTCGCCCGAGTCGCTCGTTAAGAGATGGAAAGAAACGATATATAGCCTACGGTGATGGGCACGACTAATTATTTCCACGGTTTGTCTTCCGGCTTTTCTACGGTGCAGCCATCTTTTAATTTTGTGTTGTGTCGCGCACCACGTTCTCTATTGAATGTCTGCCATAAATAAGTGAGTTTCATGAATAAACTATATTTAACGTAATCATCAATATAATTTCTAAGACAAGACCAAGCAAATATACTTCAAAAATGTTATTAATAATTGATTTTTTAATAATTAGTATATATATAAAAGCATTCACAAGAACGTCTTATTTGTCTATTTTGAGTTTTAAATATGTAATTTCCTCTCTATCATCTTCCGTAATTAATATTCAAACATTTTTAAACAAATATAATAAATTAATAAAGAAAAAGACATTATTGATTGAAATAAAAAATTACAATTAAATATTCGGAATATTGCAAATAAGCAAAATTAATAATTATGAAACATTTATATTTCTAGAAATATTATAGTCTTCTGAATAAGCATGCAGTCACTCTTCGTGCAGAAATATATTTATCAAAAGTAACTGTAAAACATACGTTTTATATCTTAAGATTTCGGACAGGTTCAAATTAGAATGCTGCAGCTTTCCACCCGCGGCATAGAAAGGCACACGTCTACTTGGGTAAAATCCATTATCCGCGACACGAAATATACGGTGGGTATTCTGCATAACCGCGTTTTGAGAAATGACAATATGGCATGCTTCATGCTGAGTGGCCACCTCGTATAAACGTCGCTGATATGACGGATGTTCCGCTTCCTCGTCTTTCTATCATTAAACCGAGAGGCGGCGGCGAGTCTACCGCAGTGCAATAAATATAGGCGAACGATACCGGAGATTATGCGTGCATCTGCGACCAGCAATTTGGTCATGACGTTACCGACTTTGATCTATTCTTGGTATCGAGCTTTCGACCACACCAGAGAGACTCAACCGACCCACCTGCAAACTATGGCGAAAACACCTCGATTCCGCGTAGGCCAAGTTTTAGTCACGCATGTGAATCACCGCTGCATCTTCTAATTCCGGTTTGGCAAAAGAGCAAGACTATTACGTTAGGCATGTGTGTACGTACAATTAACGGACTGATACAAATCTGAGCAAATTTAAACTCGTGTTTTCGTACTTTGTAAGATTTTTAGATAAAATGTAGCATGAAATAAATAGAATTATAATATAATTTTTTTTTCACATAACATCTAAAAGTTGTCTATAGTGTTATCGCAATAATATGGATATAATTATATAAATCTTTTTTTTCAAGATATTTAGGCAAAATCACAGTTACTTCTGCCCAACAAGAAGTAACTGTGTAAAAAGTTCTAATATTAATGAAAGAGAGACGCTGAAATTTATTAAGTAGTCTGAATAAAACAATTCGAATGTCTGTCTTTCTTGACAGTTAGGAAAAAGGAACAAATGAGATAAAAATACGTGAACAAACTGCAATGTGTGGACGCAGCTGCTTTATCACCCTGTTTCGCGCATATTTACTACACATGCGTTTCTTCCTTCGCACCATAACGATGCGTGTACACAGAACGATTAATGGCAGCGAAACGACTTTATTACAGCAGGCAACATTTCGCGGTGGCCGCGCCGGTAAGCGACGTCCGCGAATGCCTAATTAATATCTGGGTCACAAGACGGGGAGCGACTTTAATTATCCGTGGCTACCGGCGGACCAATGATAAATAAGTGTCTTATTCTGTGCGCTAGCTAGGAGCTTGAACCTCACGCGTCCCCTCCTTTCAAGTCTGGTCGAGACATCTTGCCAAGAAGAAATCTACGAATCCTTGAAAATATAAAAAGCTGATGGCAAAATAAGCAAATAAGATGCTGATATCATATAAAACTTATCCTGCGCGATAGAAAGCAAACTTTGTTTCATATCACTGTGAAATAATTATGCCGCAATTAAAGCATTAATTACAATCTGGAAAAGTAAACTTATTATTCGATAACAGAGAAAGAAATGGCACATATTAAGCACTTTTTTCAAACCGACATTAAGCACTTTTTCTGCACTTTTCTTTGTACGTATGCTAAGTGCGAAAATTTGAATAAGAAGTCACGTGAGCCAAACTGTTTGGAAGAAGAGAAAAGCGATAGTACGAGCCGAAAGAACCGACTAGTACGCAAGATGGTAGATTTGGAAATCAAGATTCCGACTTGATGGATGTGACTTCGGGGGGATGTGGGAGTGGCAAGAGGGTGCGCTGGTAACGTGCCTTAAATCTAACTCGTGGAATTCTCTGATACGTGGTTACGTTCCTGGCGTTCTTATACGCTCACACACGGAAAACCCTCGGCAAAAGATTCCTTCTTTCTCGACCAACCGCCATGCGGCTCCTCAGACATGCGTGCTACCGTAACTACACGCATGCCAATGCATGCGCACAATATACAGTGCACATATTTCAACTTCATGTACTAGTACCAAACTTGAAAATTTTACGTTATACACTTTTTGTATATCATATCTTGTGCGTGCTAAAATTATATATGTATATAATATTAAACACAAGTGTAGATAGAATATTTTTTAATGCTTATACTTTTTATTCCTGAATAAAAAAAATATCATGTAATATAAAATATGATATAGCTATAAATATCAATGTGTCATATTATAAATTAACTGCCGACAATCTCAAAGAAATAAGATCAAATAAATAAACTATACCTTTGTAGTATATTTATTGTATAATTAATCGATCGCACATACATATAATAACAACATGAAACGAAATAAAAATCTAAAAAAGTTAGAAATTGCGAGTAAAATTACAATGCCCTTATATTCGAATACCAGACTTTTGAGGCACCCTGTAAGGGTGGTACCAGCGCTATAGCTATTCCTCGAAACTTTCGGAATAAGATGACGCCGGAGCCCAACCTTACCCCAAGAGAGTAAATCGAGGCGTATGCTAAAATGGAACTGTACAAAGTACCATTTCATAAATCTTGCCCGGGAAAAGCGTACGTCGCGGGAAAGGGCGAGAAAGGGAAGAAAGCTGTTGATAGATGAGGAATACTCTTGTTAAAAGAGGGCCTGGCGAGGAGCGTCGCGAAACAAGGCGGTCAGACATTATTTCGGAGCTGCTGCATGATATTATGAGCCAGACGCTTCAGTCTTCTGACGCATGTGCATATAAAACTTTCACATATACATTTTTCATGAAGAACTCATTTATTTTGTCATAACTATCGCTATAACTTATATTTTGTTACATTCATAGAACATTATGTAATAAATAAACTTTTTGTAAAACGTAGTCGCACGAACTGTCCAAAAAAGCAATTTCTCGTTTTCGGATTAATTTCGGATAACCAAACTTTTACAGTATTTATTAAAATATGAAAATTAATCTCTCGTTTAACTATAAAAAAAATTAGAACGCAGATATATAGGTGGAAAAATAATCAGAGGAAAATAAAGTTATTTATAAAATGATATTTCATTCTTTGTTATGTGAAAGAAACAATATGATTAAAACTCTTCATAGCGCACCTACTGATTAACATAAACTTTTAATACGCAACTGAAGGAATTGCTCCGCCGTCGCTCGCGTATAAGTAACCGTGCGTTGACTGGGTATTGCGAGGAGGGTAAAACGGCGGAAGAAAAAGGGATGAGGGAACAATATATCAGGAGAAGTTGGCAGAAGGGCGGAGGCTTCTCCGAGAAAGTGGCGAGCTTCGTCGGCCCCGTTTCTTTTTTACTTCGAAGCCAAGGAGAATCCCGAATAATCCGCCTGCAAGGATTATCCCATCCCTCGCTGATGCCCCTGTTTCATATAACTTCGAATATCGTGAACTCTCCGTCACGTCGGAATAATTCGATCTCACCTTAAAACAAATTTCTCTGTGTCTCATAGAGACATATAACTATTTCTAAATAACTATCTCTAATATAACTATTTCGTTTATAAAGAATATTTAAGAAACAGATACAGTCATTATATATTATATAAAAATGTATATAAACATGATCCATGATAAATGACGTCTTAGATAAACAAGCAAGGAAATGGGGAAGAGTGTTTATGATAGAAATTATTCTCATGCATGAGTTGAATTTATTATCAATGATATTAAGTGTGCATTATAATATCAATATCATTATATGCTCTAGCTCCCGTCTAATTATACTTTCTTCAAAACCACTCTTTACAACTGTTCGGACATTAAAGCTAATAACTGTAAAACGTTGGGAACGTGTGTGTGTTACGTGCCATCTTCATATAATTTTCTCTTCAAATATTATGTTCTGAATTATTAACGCCCATGGGCGTCAATTAGTCAACGTCGTTCTATAGGAAGTTTTAGTGTCGCCACTGCCCAGAAGACCAGCAACCCATCTTGACCGCCAATATTCAGCAGCCATCCATTACATGCCGGAGGATAGAAGGAGAAACGGGCATTAGGAGGTACGTTTTGCGGAAAGTATACGCCTTGCGTATACTAAAGTACGATAAATTTATCCGCGCGACGTTAACAAATGGCGGGGTGGTTAATGGCGGATAGGCGGCACTAACGTGCCGACGCCGATGGTGCAATAATCATGCGACGTGTGTACGGTAATAATTATGCGAAGACCGTTACGGATCTGATGTAAGATCTGAAATAATCAGCGTGTTAGATCAGACGAAGGCAGGGAAATGTGATGCGACGTTTATTTTACGATGAAACGTAAACTTTTTTCCTAGTTTGTCTCGTCTCGCGTTGTGCCGTTCTTCCATGATATGTGATGGAACAATCAAAGGAGCACCAGCATCTTGACAAGTGAATCTTGACAAGCTATATGATTAAAAATTCATACATTATACGTCTGCATTCTGTCACGCTCTTGCATCCTGTTTATATTATTTGCTCCACGAGTGCATGTCAAGAATACAGAGACGATAAATAAGTTTCTAATTAACTTAATAACTATTTACTGATCGTAGCTGCGTCAAATAGTTAATCGTCTTGAACAATTATAAAAGACAACTTTTTTCTCGTTTCTTCCGGTTAATTATGATATCAGTTTAATTGGCTCTTTCTTCTTTTTTTAAACTAAAATTATATAGAAGAAGATAAAGAGCACGTGTTATAATTCGACCAACGCGCAACGTTGGTAAACACGATCATAAAAGATACACAATCTGTTATAAACCGTTCTAATTTGAAATTAAATCATTCCGATGTATTCCGTCGAAATCTTAGCCTGAGAATCTTTGCGCAATCGATTTTTCGGCAGCGTTGACCCGTTTAAGATCGTCTTTCGGATGGCGAGAGCCACCCCCTGGCGCGTTCCTTCTGTCTCATTCTCATGCCGACACTCCCTTTATCGATCCCACTCCAGTCTCTCCCTCACTCCTGTCCCTCCGCTCTCGCTCTCATTCTTCTTCTCCCCTTTCTTTCCCCTCGCTCTTTCTCGCACTCTGCCTTTCTTTCTTTCTCTTTCCATCACCACCGTCTCCCTTCAGCGCCTAGTTACCCCCGGGGAAACCCTAGAGAACTCGCTTCCGTTCCCCGCCGTCCTCCTCCTACGGCGCCAACCGCCGCCACCCGCGTCTATAAACTCGACCAACCAGGAAGCACGTATCTGCCCTTTCGAATTATCCGGCTGGCTTGCCGCCCTTTGTTGCACGCGGAATTTCGTTTAATTAAAATGATACTACGGGGACTTTCCGTCGTCTCCGCGGCACGAAGATCTTGGATCTTAATAAGAGCTTCGACCGAGAAATACTGTTTGAACGAACGTTACTTGTTTTCGTGAAATCCTTTAAACATTGTAGGATTATAGTAGAAAATAAACTAAATAATTGCAAGCGAACGTTTTGATAGAAAATTGATGAGACACAATAACAACGTGGTACCGTACCTAATTTCGTGCTAAATGAGTATAGTTTTATAATTTCTTTTAAATGTTTACAAATAAGAATGCGATATATAATGCAATATGCTAAAAAATTACAAACTTTGTTCGACATTGAATTTTACATAATGCAAATATTTTCAAAGCAAATGTGCGAAACAATATTTACATTATTAATCTCGTAGAAAAATATATATCTCGAACAACAATTATTCGTACGTACAATTTAATACGAATGCATCGCACAAACATGGCGGAATGGGATCGTGGAAGTCGAAGTTTATAGATGTCAGTAGCGGATGATGTTTAGACACACTTTATGACAGACTAACATGCGATGAGAAACAAAATGCAATATCAACGTATAATGAACGAAACAATGAATCGATATGAACATATAATATTAAATTCAGAAAAAAAGATTGGAAAGTTAACAACAAATTTATAAAAGAATGTTGCACCAACGACGCGACGTCGCAATTAGCGTAAGCTAATTGTTTACGGCTACATATTGGAACGTTGCGCGTTGTAATAATTGTGCCATTCTTATTATTCTCGTTGGGAATCTTCATTTAATCTGCACACACTAAATTACTGTAGGTTGTAATCTTGGCAGGCATAAAATAGTAAAATGGCGGAGCATGGGAAAAAAATGCATCGTTCCGAGCGGAGCTAAGTTACTGGAAAGCTTACGTTAACGACGCTATTAAGGTAAAGCCTAATTAACACCCGGTTAAACATCCTGTTCATTACTGCTATTTCCTCCAATGACGTTCTATTCGCATGTTTCACTCTTTCGCTCTTACACACGTATATTTAAATTTATTCCAAAATTCTAAAAGATTTTAGAATAAACAAATATTCACACACACGCGTATATTAATTCGAAAAAAAGTTTCACATCATCTGTATTATTTTAAATATTATATATTTTAATCTGTATGTTGTACAGCGTAATTAACAACAACATAATTTCATGGTTTACGAAGTATACGACGTACAAAATATAATTGTGTATCAGCCAATGAATCACATAAAATAAAAAGCTTCGTGACCTGCCACGTTCACTATCGTATAAAATAAAATAAAATACTGATATTTAAAAAAAACCCTATTTTCAACAAATACTTATCTCGCTGCATTCTCAATAGAGAGAATATGAACTAAGAATGCGCGACACCGTTAAGATCATCAACGAAACCCGGGAAAACCGTTATTCCTTGCACGATACATACATGCGCTTTCATACGGTCGCCCGCGGTATGAAACAAAGACAAAAAGGAATCCCATCCTTCACTGTCATGGCCGGTGTCGTCGCAAGGGTATACCTTCACACTTCACCGTCGCCGCGAGAAGATCGCGCTCAACGGGACGACACGGACATGGGCTTCCTCCTCGCGTGAGTGAGAGACGATTGGTCCATTGATTCGCGCGGGGCTCACACTGCTCACTTGTACGTGACGCGTCTCACCCTGAGGTCTGACTCAATCGGTTTTTGCGTTATTACCGAACGCCGCCGAGATTCGAGAACGCCCCAGAGACGAGGCCGAGACCTCGTCGAAACGATAGCCCTGTTGTTGGATACGGAGAACGGCAAGAACAGAAGAGAAGAGACAGGGAGAGAGAGGATTGCGAGGCGTCGCGGCGCTGGTCGGCACTAGACTTGGCGTCGGTTCGTTCGTTAGCTGGACCCTCTTGCTCGCCCGTATTAATTTGCTTCCTCCTCCCCTCGCGCCTCCCCTCGCGCGTCACCCTACGGCGGCGGCGGCGGTCCCTTCCTCGGCCATCCCCCCCTCGCTCGCGAAAAGGGGGGTTTGAGTCGCCCCCGGTCTTAGCTGCTGCTAGCTGCTGCCGCTGCAACGAGAAGCCAGAGAGACGGCGCATGCGGACTCTGCTAATCACCCTCGTCGTCCTCTACGCTCCCCCGAGCCCCCTCCCTCCATCGGCGTCGCCCACCAATGTAGGCGATAAACGCGAGAGCCACCAGAAAATTAATCGACAACCCGAACTACCGCGGTATTCCGAACTACTTTGACTTTGTTTCTCACGACCGTGACCTTCTTCGACGTGGACAATTACGAGAGCACGTATAAAAGTGTTTTTATTAGTCACTTGTGTCACCGTTATAGATTAACTTATGAAAGGCGAGGAATCAAATTCAAAGCTCGCAGAAAACTGTAAAAGCTATTTTACTTTATATTTTTATTTCTTTATCGCTATATGGAAAACGATTATCACAAACAATATCGCAATTGTAATTTAAAGAAGAATTTAGATATAATTCTATATACACAAAGAATTCAAGTGTAATACTCAAAGATAAATTTTTCAAAATTTATTGTTAATAATTTCTCTGTTTTGTTTCAAAATATTGTATATTAGATTGGATCTCTACCCTATCAATATACATACCTATGAATTGAAGCAACAATTTTACGGTAGTCGATAAACAATCACGACCTGTGTACTAACCTATAATAATTGCATAACACAAATAAAGTACACCTAAAAAAATTGTTTTACTTCACTAGACAATATATATAGTATCGTGTCATCGAGAGATGGGTTCGTAACAAGACGAAATCGTTTCTGCGAGGGGTGGCAATGGGGATGATAGGGAACGAGGTATTGGAAAATCGTGTGAGGGGTTGGGACGACCGTAGGTAACTTCGGCCAACCAATCGGTGACGCGGGGCGGGAGGAGGTCAGCAATTTTTCGCCTCATTGCTCAGAGAAAAGAAACGCTTCATCGTACGGCCCCGCAGAGCATCCGCGAACTTACGGCTGTCGGCCACTGACTCCGCGGGCTTAGCGTCAACTCGTCGTGGATGTTGATCAGCTAGCACTCTTTTACCGGACCAATTTTCCGGGGATGAAGCTCGATCGACATTATTTTACCCGTGGTTCGTACGGCACAAATTCTCATAAAGGAAAAAGAAGCCGATTCTCGTGAGCAAGTCATAGAAGTCAATGGCACTTTCTATTTACTTTCTAATATATTTTTCTCTAACAAAATTAGTATATTCAGATAATACATAAATGTTAATTATGTTTCAATTTTTAAATATGTAAAAAAATTTTCGTAAAAAAAATTCGTATTCTATAACATATAGAGAATTAATGACTTCATATATATATATTCCATTTCAATTTTTAATATTTAATTAGATTCATTAATGATAACGTGATTATATGTCAGTGCATTTGATTTTACAAAGTAAAACGCCATTGCTCGCAGTTTCAGAAATGAAGGAAAAAAAGAGAAAAAAAAAGACCGATAAGGGACGACGTATCGGTCGCCTTATCGCGATACGAATTCAAAAAACCTAAGAACCAAGGGCACAGCGTAATCGCGAGCGTAAAACAGCGAAACGCTTAGCATGGTAACATCCCGGCGCGAGCGTCATTACCGTATTGATCGTGGAGGTAGTTTCTCTCGCTCTTTCCCTCCCGTTATCCCTCTCCGCATCGGGGAGGATCAGAGTCCAATAGTGGGGGGTGAATCGGGGAAGCGCAGTATCATGGAGAGGGTTGAAAGTAGGACAACGAACTTCTCGATGTATTCATTCTCAGATCAAAGTGGTTGTCAAGGCAGAAGAATCATAAAATTAGAAGCAAGGATCTTTTGCTGACTGAATGCCAGCAAAATCTGAAATTCACCAGTCATCGTCATTTGTTTAACGATCAAAATATATTTCAGAACAAGATACAAAAATTTATCCTTTATATATATTTTTTTAATAAAATTAATTACAATTATCTTAATAAAACGTTACTCTACTGTATAATATATAATACACTTAA
Organism: Temnothorax longispinosus; assembly: GCF_030848805.1. NCBI lineage: Eukaryota > Metazoa > Arthropoda > Insecta > Hymenoptera > Formicidae > Temnothorax > Temnothorax longispinosus. The sequence continues at coordinate 2,027,465 of NC_092360.1, read as the reverse complement.
ATTACATCGCTAGACTTCTTTAAATAATTACTTTTTAATTAAAAATCCAGAATTTTTTATAAGTATGTAGTACAATAGCTCTATTCCACTTATTATTAAAAAAAAAAACATTTAAATTCTCTTTTAGAAGATGCAGGTTATCAAACTTTGAAAGCAATTCGACTGTTATTGCGCAAATGGTTACGCCAGTTCTTGCACTGATTCGACGAGGTGACATTGACCTCAACGATGACGTCAGGCAAAGTTCGAAGATCCTTCCTTCTCCTCTTACCATTCCTCACTGATGGTCCAGTACCCGTTGCAGGACCGGTTTGGTAAGCGTCAACCGATCGTAGGGGCAAGAAACAGCTGAATCACCATGACTCCGATCTCCGATCCTTCAACTTGAGGATCGAAGTATGGGCAACTATATCGACGTGTCAAAAATTCAAAGTAAACACATATAATTTATAAGTTAATGTGTGTGTGTGTGTGTGCGCGCGCAACAAAAATATTACCATCCTTTGATGGTAAAAAAGATGTAATAAAATCTCTAAATGTATTTGACAAAATTATCGTGGCTTTCTCTAAAGCCATAATCGGAGATGGATAAATTTGTATAAAATAATAAAAATTTATTTAAAAAAATAAAAATTATATGCTTTAATGCTGTAATCATTATTTGCTTTATAATATCATAAAATTATTATTTCATATTTTTCCTGGACATTTGTCATCAAAGAACGATATCACTGAATCTATGATGGTCCATGCGATTATATAATAGAATAATTCTCGAAACCATAACATTTTTTTTGCAATAACAATAGTAATAAAATTGTACTAATGTACAATAGATATTTTCTCCAATATAAAGCTTGTATCGATGAAATTTATATAAATAAATAGTTTATATATCTAATATTTCAATTTTTTAAACGCGATAATACGCTATTATAAAAAATTACATAAATTTTACTCTATAAGATACTATATTGCAAAAATATAGTTCGTTTATTTATGAAATAATAATTTTCTGGAATTTAATAATTAATGTCGGGCTGTTTATTCTTAATATATTATTATTTATTATTGCTTCTGACAAAGATTTTAATATCAAAATTATTTATGTAAGAAATTTCAATGAGATCAAGATAATTATCTTAAAAAGGCGTATTAATTATTACAATATATTTAAAGAGCAAAACTTTTATGTTTAGTCTCTAGTTAATTTTGTCCCTTTGAAACGCACAAATGGTATCTGATTGATATTCTTTATGGGTTGACATTCAACCGTCGTAGATTCATTTATTATACGATAGTTATCGGTTGTTTTCTTCTATCACTTACAATTAGTGCAATTATTACGAGTTTACGATTTTATTCGTATTTACAGCCGAGAAAGAAAGCACAAAAAAGAAAGAAGATAATTATCCAGAAAGACTTGAAATATTTCCGGTACTTATGTGATTGAAATATAACGAGTAGAAACATTGCTTTGAACACTGATAGGATAAATAAGGCGGGAAGTAGTAGAAACGATATTGGTTACATCAGTTTTTTTCCAAACTCCACATTCATAGATATATAATTTAGGTACATACTGCTTTAATCAATATAAAAAAAATCATAATTTTTTTTTTAAATTATTATATCTTCGATATCAACGTAAGATAATTTTAATATTACTTGTAACATTTGAACCTCTTTTTACGAGTTTCGTGTAACAATTGTGACTATAATTCTAAAACAATTTAAGTTATTTAAAAAGTGGAAATAATGTTAATAACTAGAACGCTGTTTATTAAAACTGGTATTAATAAATACAATGATTTGAATACAATTTTTATTTTAAATTTCATTAATAATATATCAATAATAATCAAAGATCTCTAGAATAAATATTGCTACAGTAAAAATCGCCAGTATTCAAAATCTAGTTTTATCATCGTGTCACTCGATTATTATACTCGATCGATTCATTTTCGGTGTACGGACTCATCATCACGCGATGCATGCGCACACAGATGTACTCGAATTATATTGCACGCGACGCGAACGTGATTCACATAACCCACTGCTATGTTTGGTGTGCACAATCGTAATCTCGTAAAATCTTTCTGCTCATTGTTTCGGCGAACAACGTAAATGAGAGAATTACTTTTCAGTCACATCAAGAGGGAGTCACTTTACCTCTCGACTTTCTTTCTCGTGTCGTTTAAAATAGTTTCATGCAAACATTACTGAAAAAAAGCACAAGACAATTTTTTCTACATCTCATCTTTTATAGTGCATTTATAATTCACAAAAATCATCAAGAATTATATGTTTGGCCAATCAAAAATTGATAAAAAATTCAACCAATGTAATTAAAATAATCTACCAATTCTGAAATATACTTATAAAAATCTTATTGATTCGTCAAACTTTTATCTCTGTTTAATCACGGTCTATCTCGACATAATTCTACCAACCGGTATAATGATTTCATAAGAGCCTCATGTTCCTACCAAATGCAAGAAACTCCATTCATCCATACTGAACAGAAATCGGTCGAGAAAAACTTGAATGGACACTCAACGGCACGCACGACGCATTAATGCAGTCGCATTGCCAGTATCGTTGATAAATTTTAAATGGATGGCATGCACAACGATATAACCGAATGGCTACTGCAAAATGTGCGCTAAGTGCCTGTAAACGTCGTGAAGTAAATGGACCCATGGGACATAAGCGGGTCCGTGAGAAAGCATCGGTAGGATATAGTGAGCCAGCAAATGTCTACTTTGGAAGATTGCGTCGATACGTACGTACTTACGACTAAATTCAAGTACTTGTGCAGAATTTCAATCGAATCCGTCTAACGATTATTAAATACTCAATCGATTTATATCGATTCGTGAAAATACCGATCACTGAGAACTCCCTATCGGCGATAATCTTACTTCTAAAAAAAGATTTGACTTAATTTAAACTTTTTGTGAGTAATCAGAACATCTTATCCTAATTATCAACATCAGGAATTACAAATTAAATAAATAAACAAGTAATTAATAAAATATTTCTGGAAATAACATTCATGAATAATTTATAAGCAGGATATTGTTACAGTACATTCACCATAATTACATGTTAAAATATATACGTACAGAAACTTCAGCTTCATAACTTTAGTCGGTTCATGTTTATGAGGCAATAGAATTTTGAAACTTGATTTTCTTCTAATACTTAATTCACCTATTAATCTGTTTTCTCCATATTTATCCCGTCGCAAATTAATCGTTACAACATTGCCGGGCCTATTTTTATAACATATAATTTTATCGAAAATATCTATCTTTTCCTGATACACTTCATTAACATTCCGTTGCCTGCATTTCGTACTCATTCGCTCGACTTTAAATATGTACCGTAATAATAAAGGAAATATAATTCACACCACATATAAAACAAGTTTTATGAAAAGGCATCCTCTAATGATAGAGCACAATTTGCTTAACGTACGGTCATCAGAACAGCGTTCTCTCTGGTATGCTACCACGTGGTGCTCGTGAACGAATGATTGAGACGTACTCCAGTACGACTCGTGGTGGTGCATACAAGGGAACTCCTTGTTACCGAGTCGCCGGTTGTGAGTTGCATGCTTCGTAATCTTTCTCGACGCGGACAAAAAGCCAGTCGCCGTTTAAGCTAACTCGAAAAGAAGCGCGCGCATAATTTTTCTTCATACGTCTCACTTATTGGCTCTGTGCATCCTGCGTGTACGGATTGATGCATCCTGCAATAAAATACGTATGCGGACGCAATTATATGATGCCATCTCATAAACATCCTCTCGCGGTGCGGCTCCAACCTGTTTACGCGAAAATATGCATCCTCAGCATGGAGTAATGCGGAAAAAGATGTCGAAGAAGTCATGTTCCGTCTTCAGTTGGACATGAATTTTCCAAGACATCCTGGATTGTACATCTCACAGCGAGCAAATGTCATGGCAAATAAGTCATAGATTTAAAAATGTACAGCAATAAATATTGAGATTACAAGTTTTCCGAATTAAATTTTTTTTTAATTCTACCAAGCTTCTAATCTAGTTTTTTTCTTTTTTTTTAAGGAATACGAATAGATCGATACAGAAATAAAAACGTACTCTATATATCCTACCTATTATGTTTTGCGATAATTACACATAATTATTACTATTGTATCATTACCACATCATTATTATTATATTTCAGTGAAATAAGAAGTGAGAAAAAAACGTATAATGATACTTAAGATTTCTATGAAACGGAGTTCCATGTTATGTCGGACGATGCTGCCTACGGGGTCTTTGCTCGATCTTACATGATAAATTACGCACATACGCACGTGCGTATTTACAGCATAGCACTTAGCGTGCATCACAATGATATACATTCATATGACAAATTATGTTACCAAGATTTTGGCAAAAAGCAACATATAATTGTAGCAATATGTTATTATGCTTGATATTTGCATGTACTTCTCTCGTCCCGCCGTCTCTAATTATATTTAAAAAATTATGTACACATATAAATATTAATTAAATGAAAAAACTGTTTAGTAATTTTATTATGGCATTTCGTTATAAATAGATTCTTAGTTTCACTTTAAAAATAGGTATTAAAAATAGAGAAGTGAAAATAACAGTATGTCAAAAGTAATTATCATAAAATCATTGTTTTGCACAATGTTAATATATTAGCATAATATATTATGTAATATAATGCGCGAAATTTTTTATAATACTAAATTACAATAACTTATGGATTCATTATATTTTCTACATTCTATTACATGTTTATTTTTGCTCAAAAATATGAAACTAGAACATGCAAACATCTAAATCTATAAAATGCACAATCTCTCCACTAGATACAAGTATATACGGATTATACTTTTTCCATCGATCATGCAGCTACAAATTCCACGTGGATCAGGTTACAAACGTACGCCCACGCATGCATTTCGTAGTGCGCTTTGCTGTCACGTGTACAAAAGGTTGAAAGCTCGTTGTCTCGAGTTGACACGTACGTAGGCAGTACTGCCGGCTGGGTAAGAAGGGAGATCGAGTATATCGCTGTGCATTCACTCCTAAGACGATATAAATTCTGAGATATTAAACAGAAATAAATTCTCCTTTGCGAACTTGTGTTTTGCCGGTAATAATATTGCTACCAGCTTTACGTAATGCTAAATCCGTGAAAGGAGTATTTTATTTTAACCGCTTCAAATCAAAGAAATTAACAAAACAATATAAAAAAATTAATTTGTTTATCTTGCCATTTAATAAAATCATATTTTCTAAATTTTTTTCTTAAATTTGATGTCGCGCGATACTGCACTTAAAATATTATGGCTCGTGTTCTCTCGTTCCTGAGGTGCTAAACGAACGGCGAAGACAGGAATTCCCTCGAGGGATAACAATGCGCATTCCCGTTCCTATCCACGAATTATACCGTCTACACTTGGAATCGCGCGTGGTGTTTCCATCCGAGACAGGATTTTCTGATTATGCCATCGCTCGACTCCCGTTCTCGCGCGAGCATGAAAATTAACGGCGCTCTTATCCGCGCGGAGGATCGCGCGCGCGCTTGTACTTCACGGATTTATATCAGTTGCGCAAAAGCTCGCCCCTCCCACCCTTCTTCTCTCTCTCTCTCTCTCTCTCTCTCTTTTTCTCGTTGTAAAACCGCACGCCGTAAACGCGGCACGTCGTCGTCGTCCAACCACATGAGGATCGGAACGGTTTTCTCCGAGCTGTGTGCCATAACACGAGTGGTTTACGCGCGGTGCGCCGTTTCATCGTATCGCGCGGCACAAAGTAGCGACGCGGCACACGCTCCACGTGCCCGTATTTAACGTACGTGAGCGACATTCTATAGCGAGTCGTAGGTAGATTCTTGCAATGATCACGGCTCGTTTACGTGGACGGAAGAGTATGAAGTGGAGCTCCATGCGAGTGGGCGCGATGAGAGGTCGTAGATCTATCTCGCGGAGGACGTGAAATTTTGCAACGTAGAATACCGCAACGCTCTACCACGAGAGCACAAACATCGTAAATACGGCACAGCTCGACCAGGCGACCGGCCTCCTCAAACAGTTGCATCAATCATGCACTTATTATGCAATAAACCGTGCGATAATTTTACTCACTCCTGCCCAACCGGCCACTTAGATGCTCTTGCTGCATTCTCTTGATGATCGCTACGTTGTATCGTCTTGCGTAGATGCGCGAATACATATTCTCACTGATACGTGTAACAAGGATCCGTATAGCTTCAGATCTTACAATCCTCTGCAATTCTCCGTTAATTGTTACTCTCTCCGATGAAAACGTGTATTTTCAGACCAAAAGAAATTTTAATTACATAGTGGGTTAGACTGAAATTAACTAGGTGATAAATTGAAATAGCGCGTACCTCAGGTTACTAATTCAACCGAAATTAAATATCTACATCGCTGATCAATTGCAAATAATTGTTTTTAGTAACGAAAACGGACAATGAGAAATCAAATGGAATTAATGACAACAAACTAACCGAATAATTATTGATATCTACTCGTCGTTTCATTACTAAGATCATGCAATGCCGCAATCTGACAAACTATCTACACATTCACTATGCAACACTGTAGGCCTGTACTTTTGTCTGTCTATCACTCGCTCTCTTTCTCGTTTCCTCGTCCACGAGAGTGCCGCCCACATCCTCATAATTCATACGTTCTTTTTAATGAAGATATAATTTCGTTCAGTCACGATTCTGCCTTCGGGTGTTGTATTTTTCGTTTTTCTCTTTTTCTGTCTCTCTTTCTTCTCTATCTTGCGCGCGATCTTGCAGGATATTAATATATTCTACGTCCCGAATCATTTTATTAATAACTCACTTCCTGCCAACACGCTCACGCGCGGCATCTGCGGATTAGGGTTATTTAATTACGGATTCTCTCTCTCTCTCTCTCTCTCTCTCTCTCTCTCTCTCTCTCTCTCTCTCTCTCTCTCTCTCTCTTCCTTTCTCTCTTTTCTTTTTGGAGAGATAATCCGAATAATAATAAGCGAAAGGTCACAAAATAAATATCTACTCTCTTGTAACTTATAAAATTTTCCATTTAGAAGAAGTAAATTTCGTCTAATGTTCTATCAGTGCGAATTTATACACTTGTAACATCTACTAAAGCTAGAAGCAAACTAATTTTAAATACATTTTAAATCACTTTTATTTTATTACTTCCCGGATACATTCACTCTATATCTCGTGTGTCAGCGTCAGCACCGTTCGAAACAAATCGCTCTTAAAAACATGAGCGAACTTTGCGCAACAACGAGGAGGAGAAGACGAGGTTCGCGAAGCTCTGAGGAAACTGATCGAGCACTCGATCCTGGCATCCCATCGCGACCCACCTGGGCAACCTGAGAAGGGACCGGCAAACCCGCCTTTAGGGTTAACGAGCCCCTGCGAACACGCCAGTGTGGAACCTGCGCCTTTTGTAACCCGAAGTGACGCCGATCCCATTGACGGGGGCCTTATGTGCTTCCAATCGGTGATCTATGAATCCCTACTCGACCTCTGGTCCTCGTGCGGCTCGTAATCGTATATTTCATTGGCAGCTCAAAGAGTGTGACTCTTTCTCTGTTTGCCTGCAGGCTCGATTGTCATTCTGGCGCGCGTATTGTGCACGAACGCGGCTCCATTCGGGAGAGGGTGAAAGAGAGAGAAAGCGACTTTAAAAGTTAACGCGTTCTCGAAAGCGCGGTGCGTGTTTTGCGGACGTGCGTATACGTACCGCGCATATACCTGTACCCGAAAGCACAATCCGGAAGCATAATCGTCATTTTAACCCGGACCGCCTGCCACGCACGCCCTCGTACAAGGTGGATCGATGCAGAATGGATTTATAAGCGGTGTTGCGTTGTGAGGTACATACAAAGGGTTTGATTCGATGTTCGATGATCGATCGTACGGGTATCGAAAGACGAGTGCAGGCGACAAACACGCGTGGTGTAACATTATATTATGATTCCCTCGAGAGTCTTTCAACGACGTTACAGTTGTAAGACACTACGGAAAGAACATTTTGGTGAGACAAAAATACACCGTAATTAATTATATATTATATAATTAATTAATTATTTTATATATGTATAGAGTGAACAATTTCATAATAAGATTATAATACATTTTGTAATAAAAACTGTTTTTATATTTAAAAAGAATATAAAAATTGGTATATAAATAAAATATGTATTATTATATCTTTTAATTTTTATCGATAGTTTATTATTTTCTTAATACATTAACTGAAAATTATTTTCAATGATAAAATCTAATCAAATTTAGAACATTATAATTTTATTAATCAATAATATTTTTTTATATTTGCTGCATTGCTTATTTCTTCTTTATCTCTTTTCCTTTTTTTTCTCTTTTTTTCTCTAGTTATTAATGAGTTTCAATTTCACTCTAAAAGTTATGATTTCGAGCATTACGCTAGACGAATAGATCATTATTCTCAATTTCGATAAAGATATTTTATTGAAAGGCAAAGAAAAGAATTATTCGACATGGCAGCGTTGAGTGGACCATACGATCCAAACTGGGCGACTAACGAACCATGACGTCGCGGTGATACTACTCGACAACCGGAAATAGAATTTTCTACATATCCTAACGCGCGGCATTGTCTGTAACGCCGCTTGCGCTTCAGGTAGGCGCAACCCACTTCCCAACATTGTCCCTAGCGTGTACCCAAGTTGTCACGCGCATAATGCCGCAAGTTTAGCATATTATATCTCATGGACCAGGTATATGTTCTCGTATAATTAGCGGCGGTTCTTATGCACCGCCGTGACATCGGCGCAGAAAAACGGTCGGAACGCGACCCCGTGGGCCGAGGGACCGTCGATAGGGGGACGGCTGCACAATAATTTTTTTTTCCTACTGTTTCTCGTCACCATCTTTTAACCCAGAGTGAAGCCCAGATTGTATCCCACGTGAGATCCCGAAAATTCCCACATATACCCCTCCGTCCAATTTGCATGCCGACGAGAATATCGATGCGTCGCGCGCGCGCGAGCATCGTCGCTGAGTATATTTTTCTCAGGTTCATATGTATCTCGCAGGATGCAAAACGCAGAAGGCGCCTATCAGAGATGCAAACGATTCGAGACGTCATTTGCATATTACCGCGCGGTTGCACCGTTTCAAAGCTCGAGTTAGAAGGCCTGATTTCCCGATCTCGACGATATACGTCGCAATGTACAGCATCAAGCGTTATTATCCAACGACGATGCAGATATCGAAAGTGCAGAAAAATAAGATTGAATCGTAAATAATCAGCATACGCGCTCAACGACGGCGTAATGGCAATTCATCGAATCCAACCATCGCCGGAATAACTACTCCGGCTTCAATTGAATCCTGCGTTCAACGGCAATAATAAATACGTAGCGCTCGTAGCTAATAATATAAAAATGTTTTCTTTTTTTAGTACGTTATTATACTAACGAAGGAAAGGCAGGAGAATTACGGCAGAAATTGCCTGCCTAAATATACATTTCACCTATCAGCTGGCGCGTATATGTCCTAGTACAAAATAAGACGACGCGAAATGATTTTATTTTCTCGTTTCGCAGTAACATCGAGATAATGAAGTCACGACATCCGTGTGTCGTCCCTACCCCGTCATCTTCTCATCAAACCGATTTTTCCGAGATATTTTATAAATCGATATGACGAGCACGCGAGCGCATCGCGGAACTGAATCGGTATAATTGAGAAATGCACAAACACAGTTATTTCTTCGGAAATGAACGGATATCGATATGTAGCGACTCTCGGATTAAAATAATTATTCCATGTTTCGCTCCGTGTAAACATCTATATTCGTCTATATATGTATAAAGAAGATCAAGCATTAGCATTTATTTATATATGCAAAATTACGGACACGCAAGTACATAAACGTAATAAAATACAACATATGGTAAAGGTATAAAAAGTGAGAACTATTAATTATTAATTTAAATATCAGTATTATTTCAAAATTGTCAAATAGAGTTTTAATATATACTATTGCTAACAAATCAATGTTATCAAGAGCTCGATTTATATAACATATATTGGCTATAAATATATATATATATAATTATGTGCATAAATACTAAAAAAAAGCTGCATGATTTTTTTGTTTTCTTTTTTTAGAATGTTTCATGGAATATGATGAAATATATCCTTTTTTGACACTTTTTAAAAACGCATACGCGGGAATGCGATGAGAAATAAAAATTAAAGTTGGCTTCCTGACCGAATGGATTATTGAAAAATCTGGGGTGAAGTGGCGTTCTTAAGGACCTCTCGAGAGAAGTCCTTGCCAGTGGCATACCTTCCTTTCACATGCTAACTCTCCTCAATAGTCCGGTCGGTGGTACGAAAGGACCACTTTTCAGATTTAAATCAAGACCGCGCGTAGTCCTACCGCGACCTGATTTGCATCACAGTGCGACAAAACGCATATGCGTGTGTGAAGCCATAGACTGGCATAGACTTTCAAGTGCGCGACACACCCGTTGTTAAGCGGATAAACTTACCTGCAAACTCGGGAATGTCGCGCGAAAAGACCGCGTGTGAACAAAATAATCGAAACTCTTGCATCGATCGACTGTAAGTATCTACAATGCTTATTTTGATATGTTCATATGTTTCATTTTAGCATCATGAATAAATATTAGTCACAAGAGAAAGCAGATCACTGTAAATATAATTTGGGTTTATCACTTCATATATCGATTATGTCATTAAGATCGTAAAATTTCTCTTTTCTTTCAATTTAATTACAAAACCGAATTGGACATTGCAACATTATCATTTTTACTCGCGTGCGACAAACATATTAAGTCCTGTAGTACACTGGCTGCGAGCACTGTGTCGCACCTGCCGGAGTAATAATTCGTTCTTTCATTCGGCTACAGGCTGATATCGAATTAAAGAAATTCATTAACTAACTGCGTACACGCGACAAAGGAGATTACCGTTACTCAAGTCATCGTAAAAAAAAAATTACAAAATTATGGCTTACAAAATTCGAAATAACAGCTTGTTCCATAAATAACGTTCATTTGTAGTCACGAATACTAACAAGTACTCGGCTCCAATATAAAGTTTGTTCGCCAACTCCTTAGACTCCGAAAAGAGTTCTTAATATTTTCGAGTGGTATTGCACAATGACTTATCATTCATCTCAGAGTCAGCTGCAAAAAGTAAACGAGACATCTAATATAATTATAATAATTATAATTTGTACATTTCGATACCTCCTTTTCAAGGTACTAGCCACTCGAACTATAATTGTAAATTACGCTTTTTGCGCGAAATTTCTAATGCACATGAAGATGTGCAAGTCTTCTTTTATTGGCAAGTTAACATACTGTATCTTCGTAAATATATATAGTTAATAATATTATTAACAATCACAATTATTACAATTTTGGCAATTAATTCGCAATTACGAGAAGCAACAATAAAGATATTGGCGAAAGTTTTTCCTTAGACAATGCAACATTAAGAAAATAATTATAAACTAAAAATTTGAAATTTTTAGACAAATTTTACGTAAATAAACATAAAGAGAATATTACATTTGTATAAATAAGAAAATAAGAATAACTAAAAATACTTTAAACTTATTAAGTCGAAAAACACAGAGAGTAATCCTAATTAGATAGTACTGACTAATAGTAGATCAACCTTTTCCTCGTGTCTTGAAATATCATATCACGCTATAATTTTCTGGGGAAATAAATTATGATTGCATTTGACGTTACGCGTCCAGCCTGCACGAAAGACATCGATCAACCTCTCAGATAGCGAACTTGTTCGTACGTGTATCATACGTGGATCCCATATAGACATCACACCCTAGAGCTATTATTCCGAAAACGTCTCAAGATACGTCAGACACGACTCGACGTTGCAACAGTTCGATCACGTCATTCACGCACGCACGCGGTCGCAGTATGCGGTCATCAATCGTCGGCACTCTAATTACGATATCTCGATGCAGTTCGGTTGACAACGTAGTACTTATTACCTTCGGATAAGACCACAATGACGTATTAACATTTAACGCTTTTTTCATGGGGAACGAGAAGCAGATGGGGAGGAAGAATCCGCCACCGAGAGAGAGAGAGAGAGTGAGAGAGAGAGGGGAGCAAGGGGAAGATGTAAGAGCGCCGAAGACGAGGAGGAGGGAAGAAGCGACGTCGTGAGGAGTGCCGGACTAAATTACCCGGACGTGCCCGCGCAGATAAGGCTCCCTGTGTATGCGCATAATGCGGTACGTAATGTGCAAGTCCACGGGCAACCACCGCCTGCCACCTCATCATCCTCCTTCGTCGCCGTCGCCGTCGCCGTCGCTGCCGCCGCCGCGCCGCCGCCGCCACCGCGGCCGCGCCCGGAGGAAGAAGAGGCAGAGGAGGAGGAATTGGAACCTATGTATCCACGTATGCAGTCTGTGTGCTCAGAGGCTGGGCACATATTGACCGATACGTACCGCCGGTAGCAAGATAAACAGTTCTCCTCTCGTTTGCTCTCCCAGCCTTTCTTCCACACTCTTGCTCTCCCATCTATTTCCCCCTTTCTCTCTCTCTCTCTCTCTCTTTCTCTGCCCTTCTTCCCCTCCTGACTTTCGTCTCTCTTTCGTTCTTTATATCTTTCCCTCTTTCTCTGTGTTTATTCTCTCTTCTCACTTGAGCCTAGCGTTAAATCGCCGCCCGTGACCCGTACACACAAAATTTATGGTGACACGTCAACTGTAAAATTTCATAAAGAACACATTTTGTATGATAGCCTAGTCAAACTAAGCCCAATTGCTGTGGTGTAAAAGAAAACGGAAGATGTATTTTAGAGAAAAAAAAGCTAATTTGTAATATAAAATAAAGATTGTTAGAAAATATTGAACTGATCACAACCATCACATTTATACAATATTTATTTAATATGGTTTATAAATTTTTAATAATTTCCTATATTTTTATAACCAGTTGTGGTATAAAACAGCATTTATACATTACACAGAAATAGTTCAATTAAAGTTGTTTTACAAAAATATGCATTACATTTAATAGTCATGGCAAATGCACATCCAATAGCAAACTAGCTTAGCTTTATCCACCTAGAACCGTTCAAAATTTTACATAGTCAATCAATCACAATAAAATATGTATTTATTGCAGATTTTATCCCTCAAAAAAATAACGCGTCATTCTATCAATTTCTCTTTTGGTTCTTTCCTCTATAACTTTCTCATTCTTTGATCTATTATTTTCGGCTGATAAAACGCACTAACATTTATGACATTTACGACAGAATACTTTTTCACGACTGTAGATTTATTTTAATTTCACAATAAATTATTTTAATAATTTCCGAAATATCAGAACCTAATATAATTTTTGACGCAATGCATGTAAATGTGAAAATATGCATAAATAGAGTTCTGATAAGCAAAATATTATCGTGCTCTTTATAAAATGTAGGATAAGGAGGCAAAAGTCCACGTTGCCCGAGGTACGGAAACGAAATCACGCAATTGCTATCGAATAAGCTACGAAATAATAAAGTTTATCGTGTCCCTGGTGACGCTTAATCATTTGCCGGAGGTGACCAACCGCGCGATCCTTATAATTCCTCACAAACCGAACGAACTATCTTCGTTCCCTCTCGTAAAAGGCGTAAAAGCCACATTTTTCGGTCGTTCATTGGCGGCTCACGTCAAGGCGTATCAAAGATCGATCGTCGCGGAAGCACCCTCAGGGCTAATACTTTAGCTATCCGCTTAAGTGGTGGGCTGCCGTTCAGCGCCCTGCAGGCACAGAATGGATCTTATTCGCGTGTCATGTGAATTTATATCGAAGCTCACACGCGCGACGTAATTTCTGCAGATTGAGGCCGGACCTTTTACGGCGGAGACCAATCTTGCAATTCTCGATTCAAATATTTTAATGTCACAAACCATATTTATTAATGACGCGTGATCATAATCATCTTCGATTGAATAATATCAATAATCTGAACATATTATTTATTAATGACGCGTGATCAGAAACATCTTCGATTGAATAATATCAATAACCTGAACATATTAGTTCGTACGGAGTATCATTTATATTCAATCGTTATCCTGCATGTTTCATGTATCTTCTTATTTTCTTGTAATAACACTTTGCCGAGTTTCCTCTCGTATTTAGCGGTGTGAGAAATAAATGTAATAAACAATTTGAGAAATACATAGAATAAAAAATACTTGAAAGTTATCGAGACAGAGGATACTATATAAGTTGTGACTTAATAAATAAAATACTGATTCCATATACATTAAGAGCTTGAATTCTGTGAAACATATATTGTACGGCTTTATGTGTTATGCTTGTTTCTATAAACTTTATAAAAAAAGATAATTTTGTAATTAAGCGTTTCACATTCTTCAATATAAAAGATACCTAATTAGATAATTATATAAATGATAAATGCAGATACAAAGTTTCTTGCACTAATTCTTATGTCACGTTGGAGAGTATCGGAATTACTCAAAATTATGGGATACTCGCAACGAACACAGACAGCATTTGACCAGGTTTTGTAAACGCGATTCGTCATAGCTCGATTATCCTTTTCATACGTGTTCGTTACTCGCCTCGATGACGGTGGCATGAAAGACTTGTCGCTTTTTCATCAGAACACGAGAAGAGAAGGAGGAGGAGGAGGAGGACGGAATCGGGGCCACAAATTACATTGTGAAGTGCCATTAACGGCGATGTAATAGCCACAATAGGCGAGCCTCCAGCGGGATTTAGATACGCGCGCACGTATATACATGTGCAGCCTATCGTGCTGCGATAATAAAATGCGTGAAAAAGACTTACGCGCGTACGGTGAGATATCCGACGGATACCAAATGTTGCTGGGGGTTAAAACAAAAAAAAAAGCGAAAGAGAGAACAACCCTACTCCTACTATTCACGGTAACCGGCAATTACTTCGTCTACGTGCTATGCGCTACATGCGTCGCGCTATTGTAATTAAATTAAGGAGACACGCTTAGACGGAGACGCGTATTGTAATTAAATAAAGGTGTCCGCCACGACGACCGTTGGCGTACGAGCCGCATTAAAGACTCTCGGCTAAAGAGACAGACTCGGCCTTGGCATTCACTTAAGCGGGATATATATGTTGCGGTAGCATGAAAAGAGAGCCCCACAATGCAACGGCAACGTGTCACATCTCTATTAATGCGATCTCCATCTCCGCCTGCTTACTTGCACTTTTCACAATGACCTTTGTACTTGTGATTCACGATGCGTCTGACCGACCGACGATTGTTTCATCGGCCGATCGATGATTGAATAAGACAGCGGGTGAAAGGACGAGAGGCCACGCAAGGAAAACGTATTGTAATCCTATGAAAATCGCGCATTATCTCCGGGCAAGGTTTCGTTCTCATTCTGTTACATGCGATGTGTGCCAGAAGTATTATTGCTCGTATCTATAAGAACTTGTACGATAGAATTGGAAAGTTAACGTTCCCTCACGTGGAATAAATTCTTTGTCAGTAAAACGTTTCTGTCAATGTTAGAGTATAAAAAAATATATGAATCTTTAGAAGCAATCATGACTGTTAAAATATGTATATTATTTTGCACATGAATAAAATCTGAATAAAAAATGATTACAAATTTTATTTGAATTTTATATATAAATTACATTTCCCAGATATACACATTATGTCACATCGTCATAAATATCTCTATAAACACAACTATTCACGTATTTTATTATTTTCTATCTATAATATTTTTGAAACAACTTTCTTAAAGACTTAGGATTATATATTCGTAAAAAATAATCTAGCAACTACTGTATAGCATCAGAAAATTTTAATTAAATACGATTCAAAAAGTTTAATAACAAACAGATGGAAAAGAAGATTCCTATCACACGGTACATTCGTTAAATCAATAAAATATAATAATTTTAAACGCAGTAAATTTATATTTATAAACTTATCAATCATATTTTTAAGTACACTAAGATCCATCACATATTCGTTCATCATAAATATTTTTCAGCTGAATATAAACTGCGTTTCTCGGAACAAAACTTGAATCACATCCTGCCAGGACGAGGGTGCAGGATACAGGACGAAAACAAGTACGTAATTTTGCCATAGAGGGAACCACTTACTAAGCTATGCACGACGAAGTCAGCGCCGAATAACAAGAAAGGGAAGCGGTGAAAGCTCGAATTCTTGTCTCTTTCAACCTCTGAGGATAAAGTAGTCGTTTTATAAACCAAATTACGATTATAATGTAAGAACAATTTAATTTCTCATATAACAAGTTATTCGTAATATGTATTTAAATATTACATAACTTCACTCAAACTCTCATTAGTATTCCTTACAGTTCACTGATTTCTTGGGACTAATATATGATTAAATGTAAAAATGTCTATATACATATACATATAGGTATATATATACATATAATTAAAAGAAAATATATAAAGTCTTTTACAAATTCAAATATATGAAAAAAGCTCTGGTATTTATATTTGTTTTAAAAATATATAAAATGGCATGCAAGACGAAAAATAAATGAAAAGCTATACTTTTAACAATTCGTATGCCAAAATTATTAATTCCCAATAATTGTAATCGGCATTCAGATATAATTAGAGTTCATTAACAGTTTCATTTTACAGCAGTGCACGTCGTAAATAAGCGTCTCCGATGCCGACTGTTGGCGCTTGCCGAGAGAAAATGCACGTAATTTCGCCGCGGCGTGGAACCAGTCGTAACTGAATGTAACTAGCGTTGTAAAATGCCCGGTAAAATCTCGCGGTTGGCCATTTTTATAGCGCGTAAACCGTTTTATAGGATAAAGACGCAACAAAAAACCGCGCGGACGATGCGCTTTCGGCGTGCGCATTCTCGGTGAGCTCGCGAGCGTAAAGTGACCGAGGGGAAGCGCGTAATTAGGGCTCACCGTGGTAAAACTGACAAGTACACGTCAATTAATGCAACGGTAACCGGCCCCGCAGTTACCGTCGTCCCATCGCGGAGGGACAATTTCGGAAAAAAAAACGACCTGCCTCGACACGCCACTTTGCTCTCTTCTTCGTAATCTGCGTGCATCCTTACAATAGGTTACTGGCGATTTAACACAAAGCTGACGCTCGCAAAACGAAAGATATGGACAAGCGAATAGGAAGTTCAGCGGAAATGTAAGACAGTTTTCTTACGAAAGCCATTGTCGGTTTAACAGATATTTGCCTGTAGTCTCATCGCATGACTTTAAAATTATTTGGGATTTTTAAGCCTATCACACAATACAAAAGTGCAAGCAATAGGAACAACGAATAAGCCGGGCAACAGAAATAATCACATTTCAACTTATCAAAAACTGTGTAATAACGCAATAGAATATGAAATAGGCAATAGAAACAGAATTTCCGACGCGTTGGATTTGTATTCTCTATTGCTTGTACCTGACTAATCACAGTTTTTCAGTTTTATTATAAGTTGAAATTGGATTATTTCTATGCCTTTCCTGTTCCTATTGCCTGTACCTTTTGTATTGTGTGATAAGTTTTAGAATGACATAAATATATCTCAAATATCGTTGCTAATGATTTTCGAATTTTACTTATGTTAGACATTAACATTAGAAATAAATGTGAACAAAAATAATATTTTTACGTAAATTTTTAAAAAATTCATAATTTTAAACATAATTTTAATGCACTATATTGAAAGTGTAAATCGTTGTAATAAAAGAATTGTTCACATGAATGTTCGATTGTATAATCAGTATGGAAAAATCTGCACAAACGTGAGATGTTTTTCATGAAATTCGTTAATGCTTATCACGTTTCTCAAGGCAGTACCTACTGCTTCTTAAGTGCAAGCAATCGAAAGCTTAATATGCGCCAGTGTTTAGCGCGATGCGCATCATTGTGGACAAATCCAAGTTGTCATGAAAAAACAAATTGCGAGATATTTACTTCTATCACAAGATAATGACGATGTCTATGAGTCACTATTGACACTATGCGTGCTCTCATTATACTACTGCGAGTAACTGCGTAAAATGCGCTTGTAGGATGAGATATACGATCAGTGCCCTACACTACATAAATTCAACCGGAATGAATCATCGAGATATCGTACCAAAGTTCATTTCTATAAAACAAGAAAACAATTCTTAATATATGTAGAAACTTTTCAGAAAATGCGTACATCACAAAGTAATTTAAAAACCAATTTTCCTAGCGCAATCTCACACTTACAACATCGAAAAATGCAAACATCAGTTTCGATATCGCTGTCACGTCTTTGCTGAATAAAAACGTGGTACTTCGATTATTCATAGCCAAAAAAGTGTGATATGTTTAGCGAAAGCAAAAGACACAACTTTTCTCAATGATACAAATGCGGATCACCTATATATGCGAAAATGATAACGTCGAAGTGCAGATCATATGGTATTAAACTGCTAAATTCCCGTTTCCTTTTTTTCGTCTGTTTTATTTATTATTGAAGATTTCACAGAAAATCCATTCAATTTTTTTTCTAATTATAAGAAGTGACAACGTTAAATTTTCTTTAAAAAAATAATTAAAGAAAATGATAAACACGTTAACGTTTCAGATAATCATTTATAGAAAATGAAAATATTGAATATAAGAATTATCAGCAGTATTATTACATAGTTTAGCATAATGTCATTTGAATCCGCAAAAACAAAAATTTTAAACGTTAAAATCTGCAAAAACTATAACGCGTAAGAAATATTTTTGCAAAAAAAAATTTTATATTTTACTTCATTATTTGAACAATCAGTGGAATTTTCTCATTTGCCTGATAAAAGAAAACCGTTTTTAATAATGATATTTTAATGATGTTATATAACTGTATATACTCTGTTTCGAGATCCGAGAAATATCGTTTCTTTTTCGCGGAAACACCCAATGGGAAAGAAATTATGGAAATGTTCCGATAAGACAACAAGCTTAATTGCACCAAGTTTGCTACGAACTGGGGGAAACGAACCATACAACAGTTAGACGGAAAACAGAATTGACTATTGTTGCGATAATTGCGAGAAATTATGTTACCTGCGGAACTGATTACTACTTACAATGGTAACAATGGTACGATAGTATGTTTGTTCGTTATACACGTAGTCCTTATTTAATATGAAAACATACATATAAGTACATGTGTAATTGCATATTTGAGCGCACAAGCAATAAAATCATTTTCATCGATAAATGAAAGTAATGAAAGGCTACAAAAATATCTTATGTAAACTTAAATATATAAAGGACAGTGCAATATATATTCAAATCAAATTTTCACATATTAAATAAATTGAGTTTCTTCTCTCCCCTCTCTTCTTTCTTTCTCTATCGTGTTAAAATATGTTAAAATGTGTTATTAATGATAATTATTGTCGGAAAAACATGCAGAGGTAATTTAAATGTTTCGTGATTTTAAAATAATTGATTAATTACAAGCCAGTTATATGGTATTATATAAACGCATTACGGACTTTCACGGTATTACAATAAAGATTAATATCTGCAAAGTTTCGCGTATCTTCCATGTAATTTTCACACGTAAGAAAATGGTGGCTTACATCACCGACGCACGCACGTCGAGCGCAATGTTAATGCACGAGTGTGATTATGAGAGAGAAAGAAGAGAAAGAGTAAGAGCAAGATAGATTTTCCACCTGCAAAAGAATAATATACCGGACAATGTAAATTACACTGCGGTAACAAAAATGCAGGCAACGATCGAGCGATTAAGCAATTTTAGCGGGCGGTAACCCCGCGAAGCACGGAACAATCACTATATAAGAACGTGACACAGCTGTCACTTGAATCATTTACATACTTTTACATACGTTATGAGAATGCCAGACGCATATTACTGCAACTTGCTTCTTTGTAACACGAGCAAAGTAACCATATTGTTATCGTCATCACTATGCATTATTTTAGTGTCACTCTTAATCCGTTATCCGTTAAGCATAAAATGTACGTTGCGTAAGCAATACGTGAACAAATTCTCAATGATTCTGCTTTCTACCCAGGCAAATCAATTTAACAAAATATCGCAACTCTTGCTTTCTTTCTGTTGCTAGCAGAATTCTGTTAAATATTAAAGAATAAAATTTAAATCAATACCTTAAGTTAAATAACATTTTGTTATTTTTAACTACCACATGTGTTGAAATTTATTATTTTAATACAAAACAGTATTATTTTAATTCCATTGGTTTAGTTAAATTAACGACATATTGAATAGAAGCAGTGACGACCTATATAGGAATAATTAAAAATGACTGAAATTGAATGTAATTTGACTATACGAATTTAACAATGTATCAACTTTATATTTTTAAGACTTGTCGTAATATTATCAAAATGAGATACAAATAGATATCGTTAATAATTGAATCATTGGCATTTCCATAACACGGTGATAATGCGATTTGAACGATAATTCTAACAAGTCAGACACAAACTAATTCCCAGCGTAACATTAATGATGCCCGCGTTTATCGTGCCAGTCGTTCACCTGGCCGCGTATTCGTGCGTATTATTGCGTATCATACTTAGGCAGCTCGGGGTAATTGTAATCACGCTAATGCATCTCGTTGTCGCACGTCCCAACGCGATGCATTGCGTTGCAACCATATCGTCTACGGTACGTGCACTGGATGACAACGAGAGACGCTTTCGAGATCGTTTCACGCGATAATGATAGCGTGTTGCACATGCACCCAGACAATAGATGGATGTGCAAGAGTGATCAATAGGTCAATGCAAGAGAAAATTAGCCATTCGCTCATTCCCTTTTTTTTTACATGTTTAACGATGCGTTTACATCGAAATTATTCTTGGACACATCTAATATATGTGCATAAAGTTAAGCCGTTATTAATGTACGAACTGAAAGTAATACTAATGTATAACGTATTTTTTTCTTTCCTATTTTGATTAATCTTATCTTCGCATGAAGTACGACGTGTCCGTGTACGTGTGCAAGCGCCACACACATACTATTCGCAAAATTTACAATTTATAATCTCTTTTAATACAATCAAGATTAGTCATTTACATTATTTTAAGCAAGCACATTTGCTTCTACTTTCTAACAAAAATATTCCCTTTATCTCCCATTGTCATCCTGCAAATCTATTGACCAATAAAAACATGAATAACGTATTTCCAACATTATACTCATGAGATAAAATTAGGAAATCTTTCTTGTGAATTCGCAAACTCTCGTGCCCAGTATCTCTGATTAAATACGATTTAATAAGTCTGTAACGTTGTACTCCAATCGACATACTATCATGTTACATTTCAAGCGCAATGATCGGCGCAAGATTTCGAGACAGAACGTATAATTTTACTTTTAATCATTATCGCGCGTAACGAGGCGCGTCAAGTTTAGGTGCGCAATAATAGCGCAGCAATAGAGCGCGCGCGGTTCAACCGGCGTACTTCATAATCATCGTCATCATCATCCCGGCCAGCTTATTATTATCGTTACCTTCGCGCTTACCACGGCGCGGATAACTGGAAGGAGGATTAAAGCAGAAATATCCACAATGCTGCGACGGCGACGGGTAAGGTAAAAAAAAGCGCCTCGAAATATCAGGCACAAGATAGAAGGTTGCAGCACACGCGCGAGCTTCGAAACAACATGTTACACAGGCGCCATAATCTTCTCACTGGCTTATGTCTTATTGTCTTTCATCGAACAAAGGCAGAAATTAATAATCACGAGACAGAACAATGCACGTGACCCGTCATGTGCATCCGCGATGCGTAACGAGACACGCGAAGCTAAACCGAGAATAACAACGCGCGCTGAATCAGACGCGTTGTATCATCGCGCGCGTCGACTTTACTCTTTTTATTACCGTTACAGGCTTTTTCTTATCACATTTCTATCACTGACTTTTACATGACTGAGAAACGCTGACAACAAAAAGTGTCATGTCAGCATCTAAAGCTTGATAAGAACAAAAATAATAATAGAAAAAGAAACGTATCTTCATTATCTTTTATCATTTTCTGCAATTTAATTAACATAAAAAATCCGAATAGAATCCAAATAGAATCTTTTATAAAGGATGTTCACACAATATCAAAAGTTATTATTCATAAACATATTCTACACCGTGAACAATTTTTCTCGATAAGACTGAGAAGAAATCTTAGAGTCATTCTAATGTTTTGTTTTTCTTCCTGTCTGTATTGTGTGTATAAAAAAAGAGGGGAATGTAAAGAATAACATGATACCTTAACACGTTATGCAACTGCGCAACGATATTCATGAAATAATAGCACCGAGATATATGCGACATCGTATACGATCGCGATCTCCGCGCACGTCATTGCCTTGCTCATTATCATTATCATTCTCACGCCTGCTTAACGGCAGCAGCCCGAGGAAAGTCAAGACTAGGCGCGAATGAAGTCATCTTCGCTGATACATCGATGCTTATCCCGGCAGCAGGCTTCCTTAAGCTTGACTCAATCTATTTATCGTATTACCTGGCGCACCCACACTATAGGAGAAAGACAACGCTAAAATAGTCGAACGGAAGAAACAGAGAAAAAAGAGGTTCAACGATGCGTGAACTACCAATGAATTGTTACCGAGCCCATGATCTCGAAATTCTATATGTAAAATGCTACGTCAGGTCGGTCCATTCATATTCGGCAGATAAATTCCCGCTGTTTACATTGATCATGCTAAGAGCAGAGAACAGGACTAATCATGTTGGCTGTAGAAGTGTGTATAATTCGAATTTTAATAATATTCTATATAAAGGGAAAGGGAGTGAGAAAATATCAATATTACACTAGTATTTATAGGCAAGCAATCAACTTTTCTTCTTGGTGTCTAAAAATAAATAAATAATAAATTAAATTATTTTATTCAATAATTATTCCTTATTAGGATACAAAAATTAAATTTGCGAACAAGACGCATAAAAAATTTGGCATGCAGATTAATCGTTACGAAAAATGCACGACAAAAGAGAAATTGATGTTACAGATGACGTCAAGCAAGAAAATTATATGAACAGTCGCATCGAACGGTTTAATATATGCATATACAAAACTACGCTCTTCGATACTTAACAAAGATCATATCCGCCGATATGATCTTCGCTAACGTTACGAGCATGTCCGCTGAAACTAGCATAATATATTACCGCTAATAACAACATTTGCTGTGGCCATTATTATTCATAAACGCGAAACATCATTCGCGCTGTTTTTCCGCCCACGCGGCCGATGAATTTATCACGGGATAAGACGCATTCGTCTTATCCGCGCCGTCCTACGTAACTGCGAGCACGGTATATCAGCGTCTCGTGGGTATCGACGTTTTTCCTTCCCGACGTCCAGGTCAATGATGCGCACGCATTTTTATCTCCTGCGGCTAGTTATGGCCCCGGCCGGTATAATAGCGGTTTTAACTACATTCACAAAGTGGCGTAATTTATTGCGCCATTATACTCGGCTAAGGAGCTGCTTGTTGCGAACGACGACGGGCCGCGGTGAGGCGCGCGTGCACACGGACGTGATTTAAGGTAAGGAGAATGACTACCGTGTCGCTATTATGGCTCATAAGCCCGATCGAAGCAGGTTTCAATCGACGTTCCCCGGATCGCGGATGCCTCGTTTATTCGTTCGGTCGTTCGATGAAAAAGGCCGCGCGCCGGCTCGTACTCACGTCGGAGGGACCTCTCCGTCGCGTCGACACGATAAAACTTTCATTACATATACAACGAGAAAGTAGATATCATGCGCGAGCATACGAAACCGGGCATGATTTAGTGGTTAATAAAATTGTGACAGCATGTAATTTATAACAATATACTGTGAGCTCCGCGAGCGAATCTGCCAGACATTTCGGGCGGATGTTATAGCCTGCACAAGTGATTTTTAGGCAGAAAATATCACGCGAACGAGGAGCGAGAGATATATCGAAATACAGATACATTTATAGGTAACTTAATTGTCGTGATTCGCTTTATGTGAATAAATTTATAAATAAGATGCGTTTAATCTCTTATAAGCGTTATGTCCTAAAAGATTAAAAAAAAAGGATATATTGTATAACCGCGCGTAATTCTTTTTTTAATCCAAAAAAGAACATTCTTACAGAGATATTTTATTCCATAAAGGCTTATGGAATAAAATTATTTAAACCGCGTATTTACATATATATTTATATGTCGAGCACGTTTTCCACGAAATTCAGAGCGCACCTGCGTAATATATATCATCAGCTTCCTGCACATTGTATCGGTTATTTATATAGGATTACATCGTCGAGCCAGATATTAATTTCGGTCAACGACAGTGACGCGACAAAGCAGTAGCGAAATTGCAGGGAACGTGCAATTTGCGAGGATTTACGATAATCTATCGACCGGCTGTCCCGCTGCCGGATCGTGTCGCGCCTATGTTTAATGCTCGGCCACTCGAAGGCCGACTTCGACTCCGAAATGGTTATCTTACACGCCCTCGAAGCAGCCTGCGCAAATAGCACCCTAGCCGTCCGCGAATGCGTGCACGAGCGCAATACGCGCGCACTCCCGGAAAGATTTCGCGATATTATCATACCTGGAGGTCGTTGGTGCACGACGAATCGTCTCGTCAGTAACGTGCGGCCACTTTTCACATTGAACGGTACTTAAAGGCCTGCGCTTATCGTTAAGTGTACAGGTTGCTCTCGAGTGTACACTTACCTCGCTGTACTCCCCCCGCTCTCCCGTCCTCCCGCCCGCGCCCTATCTTTCTCCATATTTTTCTCATTCTCCCTTTGCTCCGTGCAGCACGGTGTACGCACAAGTAATCCAACAAGAGAGCGTGGGAGTCGAGAAAACGCGTTTCCTTCGCGCGTTCCATTTGCGTAAGCTCGTAAAACCTCACGATCGAGCGGCTTGGCGGCGCTTATTAACTCGATCGCCGAACGTGCGCCTGCAATGATCGCGTCGACGCGTGTAAAACAAATTGCTGGCGCGCTCCGATTGTCTGTAAAAAAAAAGTATTTTCTTCGGCCGCACCGCATTAAGTTTTCTAAAGTAACGTCGCGTCTGTCGCGCCGCACGAAATACATCACTTCTTCGTACTATGAAATCGATGGAAATTGATAAAAATAACTAGCAATCTGAAAAGAAAGCGAATCTTAAATTTACGTTTTATATACTGCGTAAAATATCTCTATAGCACGTCAAAATTAACAATTACAAACAAAAAGACAAAGATTTTCTGAGGATAAGAAAATCGATTTCCAGATCAATTAATGAAAAAAAATTTAATTACGATACTAAATTTCAATATTCATATACCTTGCAGATATTTATTCTGAAATACAGCTGATTTTTATTGCACTCGAGATTGCGCGATAACGCTCATGTACGGTAAAGTTATTAGGCGCAGGTTATTAAGACAGTATTATAAATCTGATTTATTGATAGTGACAATACACGGGATAATCATCTATCTACTAATATTAATCATTTCCTTTTAATCAGATATAACAAGCGGGTAATAGCGAGAATGTATAGTTAAGCGTATATCAAAGTATTCATAAATATAGCGATAATATGATGATAGACATATATTGTGAAATAATTCAGAGAAAGACTCAGCACTTTTCATAGCACAATGTTGATTCTTGCCAACGCTTTCATAAAAGCTTAAAAACGTGATGCGAAGAAAATTCATTTATAATCATCATTCGAACATTGCTTCATTAACCACAATGATTTCAAATAAGACAGGTATTCATGGTGGCCTTCCAAGAAGAAAGACAGTTATAATAATTATTATAAGCATTCACACATCGATTGTATCACTAATATCTTGTAACTGATTGTGTCAAACCACTTATTAAGTGGTCAAGTATTAATAAATTAATTAGAAAAATATTATTTAATTTCATTTTGCAGATAGATCCTTCGCCAAAACGAATTTAATGAATTAACAATCACTTGAGTGTCGAAATAATTAATTTACCGTCATAAGAAGTTCAGTTAAATTAACTAAGATAAAAGCAAATATATTATAAAACTACAAGAAGTAAGTAGGGGAGAGTGGGGAAAATACGGACACCGAGGTAAGACCGGACACTGTTATTTTGGTATTTTTCTGTCATCCGTACCCTTCAGCAATAGTGTTACGTGTACAGGCTAGATAAACCTATCCGAGATAACGAATTATTTTGATCGATTAGAACATTTGCTGGTAAAGTGTAGGGAATGTGAGAAAGAAATTCGAATATCTCATAGTAATCATATAAAAAAAACATTAAGAACACACTTAAGTAAACATGGAATGTTTCTCGATAAAGACCACATACTATCTGAAGTTACGGAAATATTACTCGGACTTACAGAATATAAGGTAAAATGTTATAAATGTGATAAAATAATATCTCATATAAAGGACAGTGATGTATTAATAAGACATTTAAAAGTAAAACATAATCAAGAGACACGGTAGTGTCTCGCGCCAAGTAAAGTATACGCGGAGCGAGACCGACCGTGACTCTTTTACGCGACGCGACGAGTTGCGAGTACTCGAGATGTTGAGATCTCGATAACGAGTGAACGGATTAAGTTCTAAGTAGGCTTGATCGATAGCTTGGGGTCGACTTGAGGGGGGGGGGGGGGACTGTGTTTTTATTTTTCCGCTACGAGCGGAGATATTAGCCTAGTTTACACCGATCACTTGATACGCGTATTAAATAGTAAATAACTAGTAAATAAGTCTGATTATTGGCTGATCAGTTCAAATATACTATTTGATACGCGTATCAAGAGATCGGTGTAAACTAGGCCATTGCGACTGCACAAAGTTCAAATGTGAAAATTTTATTTTAAGATACTTCTACTAACGCTCTCATGTGCCATGCCATCATTTCATTGGCTGGAGTCGCGTCCTTTTCACTTTTTCGACACCAGGGCGGTGCTAGTATCGCCAGTTTCGATATGCACATATGTATACGTGTGTGTACTGCGCGAGTGCAGATAGTACGTTCAGCGCGCTGTCACAGTCAGTTTATCAGTTAACCTATCTCGAGAGACACACGAGGTTTGTTCGCGTCGCATACTCCAATATACACCAGAGACACTTGGATCACGGATAAAGGGTGGCGATTGGAGCAGATGAGTTTTTGGAGTGCGTTGGAGTGAGTAAGAGCATGGTGGGGCGTGCGACGCGAACAAACCTACGGTAGTACGCGCGGAGCGAGACCGACCGTGACTCTTTACGCGACGCGACGATTAATTCAAGGTAATTGTTTTATGTAATTATCCTATAATTATCTTATTCTATATATTACTGTTACTTATTTTACTGTTTACTACGTTTACGTGAGTGTTTACATACAGGTTAACCTATATATATTAACGACAGGAAGCTGATACTGAGATCAAGGAGCCTGTTCACACGAAGCGTTTCTGTCGCGCGATTGCGGCCGCGCGTTAACGTTTGGACGAGCCGCACGCTGTCGTGAGGTAAAGTAGTGCGATAACGCGCGCATACGCGCGTACGCGAAACGGCAATAACACCGTAATCGTGCCGGCGATATACTGAATTTGAATTGCTTCGTGCTTATCTGGAGATTCCGTATCCCAACATCGTGTTACCACCGCTGCCGGAAAAGAAGGTTCTCTACGCTTGGCAGAAAGTGACGACTGACACGTTCGATATTTTCGCGCGACGAACATTTCATGGGATTTTTTCAGCAGAAGGACGGTTGGAGAGAAAGTGTTAAAGAAACAGGTAATTTTTATTTTTTACGCATGATAGAAAAGATCATAGAAACATTGAGTTAAAGATTAAAAAATATCTTAATCATATTTATTATTTTTTGCATAGGGTATTTGCAGATCGCGGAATCGAAACTGAAAGCACTTAGCGTAGCGGTACGACTAAGAAAGCCGAACAAACGGTTTGAAACTGTAAAAAATTATGGAATTGAGCTGCAGGTATGCTACAAATTATTAAAAAGTACATAAAGGCTTGTTTGGATAAATCAATAAGTAAAAAGGAGGCACAATAAGAGCCAAGCGCAGTAATTAATGCGCAATATAAACGTTAGAGTGTCGATGTTTAACGCAGTCAAAAAATATAAACGAATTGCGCTGAAGATGACTAAAAAAAAGTCGAAACGTTCGCTAATCTTATGATGTAATGACTAACTAAGAATATATAATATTGCGCAAGAATTACTGCGCTTGGCTCTTTTATTGCCTCCTTTTTACTTAACGAATTAAAATCAGGATTTGAAAGAAACATTGAATTATGATCCAGAATCTGCTTCGGTATTTGATAACGGTGTTTTCTGGATTGATTACGACAGTATATGTCGGTTCTTTGACGTATTTTATTTAAATTGGAATCCAGGATTATTTAATTACACTTATTGCGTACATCAGTATGTAACTCTTATTACATCTGTATTATGTATTATGTAATTGCCCTTTCTTCTCGTATGCTATAGCAGTGATACGTTCAAGGTAATTCTATTTTATTATAGAATGTGGAAAGCTGGCATTGGACCTGTGAGAGATGCATACAATATTGGTGACAATCCACAATTCTCATTAGAAGTACAGAATAAAGGCTCTGGTGCTATTTGGATACTTCTTACAAGGCATATTACAAACATAGCAGATTTTCGACAAAATCAAGAATATATCACAGTTTTAATTTACCGTAATGATGGAAAAAGAGTATATACTATCCACGTAAGTGTTATAATGAATTTTTTTATTCAATTTATCCTCAGTTACCAACAAGTATATCATAAAATCTTGTTTATTAGACGATCCGCCACCGTATATCAATGGTGTAAGAATAAATAGCTCACATTACTTATGTAAAATCAAACTCGGTGATCAGAATGACGCAAAATATACTTTGGTCATATCTCAATATGAGAAAACAAATACCTACTATCTATTACACGCTCCGTGCATATGGAACATGTCCGTTTATATTACAGAAAATACCTCAACTTTATAAATAGATATGATAATAACATTTTTTCAATTTGTCGGCAGCGCGGGCTCGCGCCCGCTACGCGGCGCATCGCCAGTATCCTTTTCGCGTAATTAAAATTTAACATCGATTCCTATAACTAGAGTCGCTCAGCAGGCCCTAGCTAGAAGATAAATAGGATTCGTTGCTTGTCTGTATTTCATCCATCGACAAGAGCTGTACCTCGGATGGATGAAATAGAGACAAGCAACGAATCCTATTTATCTTCTAGCTAGGGCCTGCTGAGCGGCTCTAGTTATAAGAATCGATGTTGAATTTTAATTACGCGAAAAGGATACTGGCGATGCGCCGCGTAGCGGGCGCGAGCCGAAGCGGAGTATCCGTGACATATGTCTGTTAGCAGCGCTCCCCGTCGGCGCTGCTCGGCACTGCTCGACTGTGCTTGACCAGCTCGACCGAGAGTCCGATGCTTGAAGCGATTTAGAATATATATTAGATGAGAGGTGATAAGAGAAATGATTCTCTTTTGTCATCTGATGGCACGAGCACGCACAGGGTTTACCCTCACAAAGTTACCTGGAACAAGGCTCGCCAGACTTGTATCCAGGACGGAGATAAAGAAAATAATTCATGATATACCATGTATATTGAGCGATCGTCATTGAATGGATAATATTACATGTATTTGTATAATCAGCTCAAAGTCGCTTGTATCAGAGAAATTAGAAAAATTAGCAGAGAGGATTTCTCATCCGTATTTCACACGTGATTAGGTCATTTGACTATTTATATCAATTCGAATTCCGAGGAAAGGATTCTTTCGCGTATGTTACAAGAGATAAACGCGAACGCGACTTGTCTCAGTCTTAACGATCATTACGAAGAAGGCGACTGGGTTACCATCACGGACCAGGCTATACAAGACACAGAGTATATCAGATGAGTAAAAAGATGACAATAATGCATACCCGCTAACAAGATCAGAATTGCGCAATTCTAATTAAGATTCAGAGAATGGACAATGTAAACTATAACACTGTGCATATTTCATTTGCGAAATCTCTACGTAAAATCTCTACGTTACTTTAAGAGTTTATATCGGTGTGTCGCAGATATAAATCGCGCGTGAATATATATTTGTAATGATACAAATAAATAATACTGTATTTTCGCGTGATTTTTGTATTCTGAATTGATTAACATTTTCAACATCTTACTTTCGCGAACGGCGCTGATATCAAAATGTTTGTACAATAATCCAGACGACATGCGAAAGGGTACAGATGACAAAAAAATACCAAAATGGCAGTATCCGGTCTTACCCCGGTGTCCGTATTTCCCCCACTCTCCCCTATAGCGGATAATAATTAACTAAATACCAATTGAATACGTATAATATAAATTCATAGATAAGCAAACGCCAGCAAGACATGAAAACAGTTTTATAGAGAAATATTTTTATAGTCGCTAATTATCATAATAATCAAGCTTAATTGACAAATTAGATTTTAGATTATACGTTATCGGTTTTTATACCGAAATAAAACTTTGCATACGATTAAAAAGTAGCGCCATAACGTTATAATTATGTCGATGAACGATAAACATAAAAAACGGCTGCGAGTTAACTTCGCCAAGGCCATCAGGCTGTAAACGCGCAGGTCCTAGGTTGCCTCGATTAAGACTTGCGCAAAAATGGTAAATAATAATCATAAAAAATTAAATATTTACAGCCTTGGGCAACTGCGTTAAAATATCTCTGCATACGAGGAAGAAGGAAGCTATTTATTATAACCGTGAGATAAGAGCTGAGAGAATGGAATAAAACTTATATAACGTAAATAGCCGTACATATACGCGATGTACACACGTAACAAGACAACTATTTACAATTTGTAATTACCGGAAACAACCGTGCGGAACTCCTATCGACCAGATTGCCATGGTAGTAAAGTAGCAAACTATGTATTGTGTAAATCACGATCACAGCTTATATATATGGGTAGACAAATTAAACAATGACAGTTGCAATTAATAGAATTTCCGGTTATTTCTTTACATTTCAACAAAAATTGCTATTCATCAATTATCGTCATTTTTCATACAATTTCTCATAAAAATTTTGAATATTTTTCATTTTGTCAAATTTTTGATTATGTGTTTCAAAGTATTAACAAATAATTTCGATACGTTCGAAATGGTTTTTTTATGTACTTGATACTTGGTCGAATCAAGTTCTTTACAATTATGCATTTATTACTTATAAATTATTCAATTATAAGAAACTAATATATACATATATATACTAAATTAAAATTCACGAATAATGTGGATGCATTCTAAATTTAGTCTCAACTCCATTTGTGAGAATTTGAATAGAAATTTCTACATACATTGTATACAATCATTAAGTTAACACGTAGCGATTATCTGGTCAAAAGCAGGTTTTATAAAACTATACCGTAATGCAATAATGTTACATAGTCTGTAAACAGAATAGTGATCATCATTCATACTATGCAATGCTTATTACTACACGACATTACTTGCAGCAAATAAATTATAAGTCATACGAGATGTGCAAAGATCGAGAACGCCAGAATCAATCCATTTCTATCGACATAAATTTAAAAAAAAATTGCGAGCAAAACAACCGATTCAGTCAATTTTGCACGAGATAATCCGAGACATCATCAGAGATACTGAATGTACAGGTGATTATCACGATTGCTTCGATTCAAAGTTTCAATTACGAACAATTTATCTCCGTTTGCTACCCATAATCGAGGAAACATCACTCCAAAGATCACAAGTTTCAGACTAGTTACGATAAGAGAAATAGTGGCAAATAAGTGAGATGGACGCACAGTGAAAATGACGGTTCTCTAAATAAATTTTCCTTTTTAAAGCAACTTACTTAAAATT
Source organism: Temnothorax longispinosus (assembly GCF_030848805.1). Lineage (NCBI taxonomy): Eukaryota > Metazoa > Arthropoda > Insecta > Hymenoptera > Formicidae > Temnothorax > Temnothorax longispinosus. The sequence continues at coordinate 1,995,430 of NC_092360.1, read as the reverse complement.
TAATAGATATGATATTTGGCAAGTGTAAAGAATGGCCAATATATATTTAAACATAAAAATCAGTTATTTTTGTTTTTAGAAATCCACAGTATCTGTGAAATTTTCGATTTCTAATGATTAGATTAAATAAGTTAATGTTTAGTGAGATGCAACAAAATATAATCCTTTTACCGCAATTTTTTCAATAATAATATCAAACTATTTCTTTCCCGATTTCGTAACCGCACAACTTGATAATGGAAGAAAAACAAAATTAGTAACCCCCGTTCATTTATGTACATGAGAGAGTGGTAGCCCACGTACAGTCATTAAAATAATGAGCCAAGTCATTTCCTGTAAAATGATATCGGTAATGCCACCCTGGTTTTGCATAACGTGTAGCAGATCTAAAAAAAAAGGGTTCTGATAAAGATCGCTGAATCTTTGAACGACAAGCTCGAGTGCGGCGACTTTGACAATTCTCTGTCAATCAACGACATCCGCTTACATTATTTATTAAACACGTTACTTCCGTTACGCTTCTTTTGGGCATATCCTGAACATTTATACGCGCGCATATGAAAATTCTTGATAGCAAATTTAAATTTTGAATATAAATTATTTGTCATGTAAAATATGTTTCAAAACTGTCTCACTTCGCTTCAGATGCACCGATGTTTTTTAAGAAACTCAATCGATATTTATCTTGATTTCTTGAGTCCTTAAAACGTCGAAATAGTTTTAAAAGTACTCCAGTTAACTGAATAAAAATTATTTCATTATGCATATTGAGCTCATTTTCTGTTACATTTTTCGCATTATTAAAAACGTCCGAACCGATCGAGGGCGCGTATCGGCTTATTTCACGACCTTGTTAAGAGCGGTCATGTGCCAGGTGCAACGCGTAGTGATATGGCAAATTTGTGACGTGTCTCCAGAACCGCTCATTACTCGGTGCACCTGAGGCGAAGTCACACGTACTTATTGGATCCGCTGCTTTCTGGTAGCCGACACGTCTCTCCAAAAGCGTGACCGTCAACGGGCAAGAGACCGCCGCGGCCGGGCACTGTCATTATCCTCCTTTACTTCCAATTATCGCGAGCTCCCTCGTGTCAATGTGCACGCTTATTCCACGAGCTCGCAAGTAAGTACGCACAAGCGGCGCCTTAATCTTCGCGCTACGATCTCGTGGCCGGCTAAATGTCGCGCCCGCTCGATCGCAATTTTCGATCGCGCCTATGTGTCGCCATGTGCGTCTCGCACGTCCATACACGCGTACGTACACGCAGCGCGGCATCTGCGGCCGACGAATTCCGAATTTAAAAATCGGGTAATGAACAACCGTTTCTCTATAACGTCGCCGGACGAGGTAAGTACATGTTACGCGGTATTCGAACCAATTAGCAAACGACAGATTGCTGTTTCTACCTTTCTACCGCTTTACCGTTTCGCGTTTTATCAAAACACAGTCATCTTACGCTGCTACTTAAAGCTGCAAAATTAATGAAGAGGATCGTTACGGCATCAGATTTTGCTTCTTCATTTTTCTCTCGACGATATTCTCCAACCGAATATTCCCGATTAAGCAATATAAGTTAACATATTGCAGGAGATAAATAAACAATATGAGATGACATGTTAACAAATATGTTAACAGATAATAAATGCAAAACTTTATATTTACAACATCCTCATTTACCTATTGGTATATACTCTTCATATAATCATCGTAAATAAAATTTATACCGACTCATTATAACATATGTTAAAATTACATAACGCGATTAATGGATTTTCGTGCGATGCTTCTACATAATAAATTAACATCACGTCAACGTAACGATCGGAAAGGTGCTCTCGTTCCCATAATTGTTCTAACCCGCACAGATTGATAACGTCTCGTTAAGGCGGCACGATGGCGACAGAGAGGAACGGACGCGGACGGTTTCGCGATTGTGCTGCGCGCTGCACGTCGAGGAGGATGGCGTTAATTGGCTCGTCGGCATTTATCCGACAATTATGAATATCGGTCGCCGCGCTCGTAAATAATTCTACGCCACGCGGTGCGAGTCTCGATGCGGGTGATCGGAAACGCGCCCGTAACTTCTTGCACGCACCTGTACCGATCCATCAAGGAGTTGCCGATCGCCGTGCGATAGGAAACGCTTCGGACACGGAGCGCCAACGTGCCTGCGGGTATACATCGGAATTTGTTGCTTTAATTACAGTCGAAGCGACGCGACGATCTATATCAGCAACATTATGACAAAACCGGGGCATCTCTCGCCTGAGTCCTGACTTTGTGGACCAAAAGTCTCGCCGACGCAAACTTGACACTTTCATAAATATCTCACGTATAATCGAACGGCTGCATGATGTTTCATAGCAACTTTGATGCGTAAATTGTCTTGATTTTTTCGTTGATTAGCACATTTCTATAAAAATTGATATCACGGAAAAAAGGGATTTGCTATACTATACGGACAACTAAAATTTTTTGCTGCGAGAGCTAATTCATTTTGCAATAATAGTAAAACCTTTTGCTGCAATAGCAAAGTTCAGCAAAACTTTTTGCTATTGCAACAAAAGGTTTTGCTATTATTGCAAAATTAATTAGTTCTCACAGCGAAAAATGTTAGTTGTCCCATATATTTAACAAATAGATTTGCTGTTGCACCAAAACCTTTTTTCCGTGTACTTTTCTATGAATTGTGCATATGTTGTCTTTAACATGCGCCATAATATTAGAATTGTAATGTATATATTTAACAATTATTTGTTAAAAATATATATATAATATAGATACAAAATAAAAATTCAATATTTGTACACGGTGCTTATGAATTGCATTCATTTTTTATCGGCTTAAAACATTATTACATAGTTTCACAACCGTTCTAATAAAAATGTAAAATTATTATAATAAGAACGTTTGATAAATTGGCGTACGCGGGTAATAAAGTTCGTCGCACATGTAAATGCTCCGTCTGCAAGCTGTCTCAAGATGCGTACAGAAAACCTGTCGTCTGATAACAGTGAAGTATCGTGCGTATATTATATAATTAACGGCGCAACACAATCTGTTCACGTTTCATCAGCCATGCTGTTGAACATCTTTCTCAATTTAGATCACTACTGTCATCATCATTTATCTGGCGCACATTAATAAAGGAATTATATTAAAAATTGCCGAAAAATGCAATAAGCTGTCTGTATAGACCATTAGCATTCGATAATATCGCATGATAGGCCGGTTGTTTTCAGCACTATCCCTGCATGCGCTTGTGGACGCGCGGGAAAGGTTTTCTTTAAAAAAAAAAGTATCCCCCTACTCTTCCTCGTGAAGCCTCACAGTCGCAGCTGCCGCGTGATCGGCATTCCACCGTTTTACACGGTAACACATCATAGTTTAACCCTTAACGAAGCACGTACTACCATCACGCACCTTCCGCGCGTATTGTAACACCAAAAAGTGTCACACATAAGAAATCGCTCCGGAGCTATGTACACCTGCCCCCTATTTTTCGATGTTATCAGATTTTTCAATTGGAGGAGACTTGAGTAGTAGAATAGCAGATAATATCGTACAGCATGTATGCAAAAAAATTGACGTGAAGCTAACAGCACCATTCGCGTAATTAGTAACGGCAATCAGTGGTAATGCAATTGTTCATGAACGATTCCTGATATAGTTTTTGTAGAACACATACTGCCAGAAATTATCACTATTCTAATTGTTCTCTATAACAAAAAGTAAGAGAAAATAAAATAAAATAAATTAAACTAATAGAAAAAGAAATCATGGATATTGGTCCTAATAGTTGTAAGCCCCTTATCGCAATGCTTAAAAAATGGCTTCTCTGTAATTTTATCTTTTAGATTTTTTGGAATAGACAAATATACAGAGCTCAGCACATACTTTCATGGTTCAATGAATCCGTAATGACGACGAAATTAGAAATTCTTGGTTCGCATTAGAATATAAAACGTCGTACGTGAACCGTTAACATGCGAGATACACTCAGGCCGCTTTCATGATACCGCTGCTGAACCTTAAAACGGAAGCACACGCTTCTTTGCATTCATGCCAGCCATTGTCCGGTACCGTGCAGAATGATGCGTTCTAACGCACCAGTGACACCGGTGTTCGCCATCAACGCGTTTCATCGCGCATTCCATGCATCGATCGAATTCAAAAGACTTGCCGCCGCAGCAAACAGAGACCGTTAGAAATGTCACCGTGTAATTGAAGTCTCCGGCTATCGCGCCATCAACGTCTAAAATACGTACGTTCCGTAAAATCTGATCGAGTATTAACAAGCTCATAATGTATACCGTGAATTTTCGGTGCGATCTTATGCTTCTCGCCATTATCTTAATTTAATTCTTTTTCACAAATAGATAATTTTCAAGCGATTGAATAAACATTAAAATAACTGCAACGCTATGCACTTTGCCAATTCCACTGATTATATCCTCAGCTGGAGAGAAGAAGAACGTTTTCTACCGCCTAATTTCATTTTAATCGCATCCGACAAGAAATTTACTTTATAAGTTCCTGATGTACGCTCTGCGTCTCTACCTTTGTAAAGCACTGCAAGAAATTACTAGTTTGTCTACATGAAATAAGAGTTACTTAATTTCACATTATCTTCAAATAAAAATTATTACCGACAAACTTTTCTATCACCTTTTTTCTTCGCTACAGGAATAATATGCGTAACAACCAAAATTTAATTTTCCAAAATCTTCATTTTTAGGATTTTATATGTGTGACGAAATATGTCTGTAATCGAAATTGCTTAAAAATCTTTACTATGGAATAAATTGAATTTAAATTCAAAACATTTATCTCTAAAATAATTCTTGATCAGTATAAGACAAACTATCTAAACTCACAATCAAGATAGTTAGTTTAGACACTAAATATAGACTTCGTAAACGCGACTAGAATTGTCTGATGACTGTACGATTGCATGAAAGCGCATAGTGCGTACCTCCGCGATGACCTCCGTACGTCCACCTCTCTGATTCCTGGCCGTGCTTCCCGTCTTTGTCCAGGGGGGACCAGGATAGACGCGGAATGTTATCTCTCGGCTTAGGCGGTTTATGGCGGTTTTCAATAATAAAACAAACGACCGGCACGGACGGCGGCCGCCGGCAGCGGCGGCGGCAAGACAAAATGACGGAGTCCGCTATTACAGAAAATTTTATTAACAAGCCGATCCCGGAAGACAAAGCCGTGGCGGTGCAACGTGTGCCGCAGTGCGTAAATCAACGGCGCTGGCTCGATCATTAAGCCTCTCTTTCTTGGCACCGGGACTATCTCCGCTGCCAGCCAGCAGCGTCGTAATGCGCCACCTCGTATTGTTTTCTTTTCGTATGCATGCAGTTGCACACGCGATCGGTTTTTATGCGCGCGCGTAATCGCTCACCTCCGATGTTTCTCGCGCGTGCTTCGAACCGCGCGACGCGCGCGTTTTCTTCTTTCCCGAGAGGCAGAGAATCACTGAGAACCTCCTTCACCCAGATAATGCATCCGGTAACTTTTATTAATCCACTTCGAACAAAGAGTCTTCCTTTTCAAGGAATCAACGACTACATAACGATTTCTAACCGGGAAGAAAGGAGAATGAGATTAATGGCAAAGGCGTACGGTTAATCCCCTTGCCTCGCCTCGAATCCTTACATAAATGCACGAACTAACTCGCAAAGCAATTACCATTTATTCAAAATATATTTTTTGGACGGTATCTTGAAAATATAAATTTTCGATTCATTAGAAGAGATAAATTCACGATTTAGTGTATATATACGTGGAATAAAAACTCGTGGAGTATCCGAATCCAGGCGGAAAAAGCAGATCCTTGTTGTTTGATATGTATCTCGGAGAAGCAAAGTATCCCGGTACGCCGTCTTGTGATTATGACTCGTACAAGTTATTTCCCTATCGGAACTCGCACTTCCATGTAATCCGAATCGCACGCGGTCTCTAACAGAATAACAAACGAGCGAGAGGCATAATTTGCAGCAATTTCTCATCCCGTTTAATTTCTGACCCCTCCAACCGCCTCTCTCCCTTTCCCCCGGTTCCCCTGATCGGCACGCACTAAATATCCATTTGAGTATCGTTCCGTATATACGCACGCCTCTAATTATCTCTCCACGAGGGCCGCTCGAATTCCTACGTCTCTCTTTTGCAGGAGTCGGACCTTAAATTCTCATCAGACGGTTCCAGACGGCGGATCCGCTTTTAGTCGCGATAAAAAAAAGCATAATTCAATAGGCGCTATCTGGGTAACAACAACCTGTCGGTCAGACCGGGGTCCTGATCATTTCGGTAGCCGGGCCCCTTCTTTTCTCCTCTTCTTCCTCCTCCTCTTCCTCCTCGCTCTTCTTCCTGTGCTCGTTCTCTCGCCGGCGCGGCGCGGCGCTCTCCCGCGAGGACCCTCGCGGTCCGGGCTCCTCGGCAACGATAATTACCTATAATTAGCGAGGCGGCGTACCTACCCGCGGCGATACGTGGTTTCGCGTGTAGTCATTATGCGTTGCACGCTCCTATGCGTACGACTATATTTCTTGCGTACTGACAGCACCAAGACTGCCCACTGCGGCTACGACTCTGGCCGCGTCGTACGTACGGGACCCCTGCACCGCTACACCGGGATTCCTAGAGGTCCGACATTCCTATCGCAGGTCCTCGATTTTCATTCGGCGGGCCCGTCGCGCCTCCGCGCCGTCACGGACGCATATTCACGTAGCATGAGTCATCGAGACTTTTTGACGTTTGGCGAACCGCATACCTCCTCGCGCGAATGAAAAGAGCGAGGGATAAAAGTATCGATTTAATTTATCGAGAGAGAGAGAGAGAGAGAGAGAGAGAGAGAGAGAGATGCGTAAATTCTTTTCGCAGAGCCACGAGGAGAATGTCTCGTCCATTAGAATTTACAGACTACTTTTATCCTTCGTGAATTATAATTCTCTTCGTTCATTCAAGGCCTCAGAATATCGAATCTAATTGCAATTTCTCTAAGAGTTCATAAAAGCAAAAATAAATATTGATTTATAAATGACTGTCATAAAGTTATAAAATCATGAAATGAAAGGTATATGTGGATTCTGCGCAAGCGAAAAATGTTTTGTGACAAATTGGCAAGCCGGACTAGAGAATGTAATCACACGTATGTATAAATCGATTTAAATTCTTTATAAATTAAGGAAATCCATAAAGTACGTCCCTCCCCAACTCGTGAATTCACCTCCGACATCGCGGTAACGGGATTGTTACACAAGCTTATTTCTAATCATCTTCGATCTCCGTCTACCTTCCGGCCATATACATAGCTCAAAGATCACGCGACTATAATTAATTACAAATGTCTCTGCGTTGGAGATATTATTCATAGGTCGATAATATGATTGCGCGTATGTTTACGCCACGCGAAAGCATCGATGAGATTGGAAAAATTCCTCCTATTTGAAAAGAAAATACACGTATTATTTTCGGATTGAGGCGACACCTCTTGAGATTTATAACTTTATTCTATGATAAGTTATTTTATATATATGCGTATATATAAATTTTATACATATTGTTTAAAGTATAATCTTATTTTCTACGCGATGAATAATAATGGAATTTTTATTACTTTTTTATTTTCATACATATATTTAAAGTTTTTTAAAAACTAATTAGGAATTGAAATATTTCTAAAAAATAAGAAAACATTGCATTTTTAAAATTATTTCACAAAATCTTATGTAAATAAATTTATTATGTAAATAATAAAAATGCAAACATAGGAACAATGTTTCTTTACGGAAAAATTTCCACGTAAATCTCATTCTCCTCTGACCGCGTACGTGCTCAAGATCTGCGAATTATCATCAATGTCGACTCGCTCAGTTTCACCAGGTACAAGTGTCACATTTTTCACTACTCGCGTTCACAGACATGGATATATCTTTGGTTACGACATTATTTATAACTCGACGAATTACGTATATTTGCACCGCAAGAAATATACAAGACATTGGCAGATGAAGTTTTGTTCACACGTCGGACGCGAGTTCAGCGGGGGTTACTGAACCAGACAATGAATTTTTCCCTCTTTATGAAAATAACGACTTATTTTGGGACAACAGACGTTCGTTATTATCCTCAAGGTCTTTTATTAACGTTTACGACAGGTCGCGGCATTTTTTCAAAAATTACCGCGGTGAAAAGTCTAGCTTTTGCATTATCACGAACGGTGATCCATCTATCTTGTTGTTTATGAACCATCGAATCGATAAAAGTTATGGAACGTGAAACCGTTTACGCACTCCTCGTTAAATCACTATATATTACTCGGAAAATAAATAATACCATTAATAGCGCCGTCACGTAAAGTAACGAACTTATAATGCGCTTACGATCCGCAAGCGCAATACAAAGTTTTAATGATAAAAAATTTTGAATAAAAAAACTTTACATAATTCAATAAAAATGTATTTTTATCTCATTACATTTTCATAAAAATTATGCAATTATCGTTAAAGCGCTTATTGCGTAAAATTGCGTGTAATAAATGAGAAAATGAACAACAAAAATGTGAGGAGAAACATAACAATGGTATTGTTACATATATTCGACATACACACAGCAAAAATTTGACAAATAATTTTAAATAATTATTTCTCACATACACATTTCAAGCTGTAAAAAATAAACTGTAAAAAAATGTAATTATTATTTATAATGCTATGTTAAAAAATAAAATAGTTGCAAGCAATATAAATAAAATAACATAATAAACGTTAAAATATATTACATATTAAAACTATTACTTACATATTAAATAATACGCAATTATACGGATCAAATAACTATTCAAGCAGCAAAAAATGTACCAATAAGCAAACAATATTAAACAGTAACTCGATTATGCAACGTGAGTAAACTGAAAATCTAATATTGTTCATAAAAGCCATTCCTTTTCAAACAAGACTCATAACCGATTGTGAAAACTCCGAGTTGACCTATCAGTCAGTGCGAGCAACGCGTACAATTCGAGCGGAGTGACATTTCGTGGACTTAAGAGGCGGTAATATAGAAACTTTCGCGAGTCTCGGCAAGTGAGCGAAACTAGAGAGACGTAAATCTTCGGCGAGTCGGTTATGCGTTTATTTTCCCTATTCGTCGGTCCATCTAAAAGGCTAACAGCAATTATGGTGTTTATTGCACGCTTGTAATCCGGTCGCAGCATGAGTTCGCTCAAAATGAAATCTTGTGGCACCGTGATGCAAACGCGTTAAGCAGTTCTCAGAAGTGTTATCATCGCGAGGGGTTTATCTCCGCAGAGAATAACTTCTCTTAAATATTTGTTGCATTATTAAAAGTACAAAGATGCTTCTCTCATTTGTTATATATTTGCTGTAAAAAATTATTGTTATCTAAAATTTTTAGATATTTTTTTTGAATTAACTGATTTCTTTTCTACTCATTTCTTTCTCTATCATAAATTTAATTGGAACTAATTTGAAACTAAAAGATAAGGAGGAAAAGAAATAAGAGAGAAAAATATAATTTCTCTCACAAATTCTTCTACTCGATCCAATATAACTGAGTTATTTATTAAACCAATTTTCATTAAAAATGTGTTTTAATTGTTATATTAAAATTCGAAATGTTAAAAATAATATTAAATTAAAATATTATTAATATTTAAAAAATTAATACGTGCAAAAATTTGTCATCAATATCTTTACGAGCACATTATTTTGCCATATCAAAACAGGAACTTGCATGTAAAACTATGATGCACTTTTTGTTCAACTGGCCTTTCTCTTGCACCACTAGTACGTAATACCTTACAATAATAAATCGCAATCAACCACCAAATAGCACTGGTATAATCGATCGTTCACGCAGTACGACGTCGATCACCATGCGTCTCGTGGAAAAGAGAAATCGCGGTAATCAAGATAAATAACGGTAGCATAAATGGGTGACCAAAACGCGATCGACCTAAAAGAGCGACATGAAAATCGCACTTGAAATAAACCAGATCTAATGTTAACAGATACCTAAAAGTAGAAATTTCCCGGAAAACCTTCAAAGTTTCATAAACTTTATTTGAATTTATATTTTCTCTAAGAAAGTTTATATAGTTCCAAAATACATAAACGAAACATAATCTTTTAAATATACCAAATATCTATTTTTCTAAGCTTTTAACACTGTTAAATTGGTAGTGTCAAATTATACTCAATTTGAGTCATTTTTAACCATTCCTATAGGTCGTCACTGCTCATACTCAATATGTCGTTAATTTAACGAAACCAATGAGGAGTTAAAATAATAAATTTCGACACACATGGTAGTTAAAAATAACGAAATGTTATTCAACTAATATGAGTTTAAATTTTATCTTTTAATATTTAAACAGTAAAAATAAGAAAAAAATATTAAACAAACTTTTTTGTACAGAATTTCTAGCAATATTATCTCAGACTTAAAAGTTTTTTTTTCCTCAGAAAAAACTCCGAATGAATTAAATTTTCCTGCATTAGATTAAAGATTTGCAGAACACTTATTTGCGTTAGTTAATACTACTTCTACTCCTAATTTCACTATTCCGCGCGTTCGATTTTATCGCAACGCGCCACTATTAGACCGCAGCGCTTGTCGCAGTTTGCGACTACGGAATAGAGAATTAAACGATAGATTCTGTATTCGCAGCGTGTTTCTCTAGTTCGTTGATCATTGGACAGATTCCAGTGGAGAGACAGGTCAAAGGCGGCACTTGCCAGTGTCCCGTAACTTGTAACAGCTCGTTGGAATGCGCCATGATTCGCTGATAAGGATCTCACGTTATTGGCTGAGCGATCTTCTTTAACCGCGTACTCGCAATGCACGTGTCGAAACGACTGATCTTATCTATCAGGCTCTACAAAGTATTCAATGACAAATTAAGGCTCCTGGGTACTCGTCGCGGCCGTGTTGGAATGTGACGTTAGAAGCTAGAAATGACACGTTGAAAATTCTTGCGTAGTATTTCCAAATAAAAAGATATTTGCTTAAAATAACACTATTTATTAACTGTCAAGGGAAAGGGCCGGGTAGACTTAACTTCAACTCGGAGTATTTTCGAAGTGTGCTGAAGTGATCTGTAGTGTTATTTTAAGCAAATATCTTTTTATTTGGAAATACTATACGCAAGAATTCTCAAAGTGTCAATTCTCAACATTTCTCGCTTCTGACGTCACATCTCATGAGATGTCGGGAAAGAGCCCAGGAGCCTTAAATCAAATATCAACGATTTGATTGGTGTACGCCAGTTTTGAAGCCGGAATGTCTCTGTCCGATATTATATTCTTACATACCTTGTTAGCCTTTACGTTATTTAATGTAATTATTCATTAAATATGTTTTAAACAATTATATCCATAAAATAAAATTTCTATCCATTATTAAGAGCTCAGTTATGGATTAAAGTCTCCAATGTAATTTTTTTCTAACAAATGCGACATCAAAACTAAAGTGAGAAATAATGATGCAATTTAAGCAATAACGCGTTACACAGATGACATACACGGTAGTACATGATCACAGATCACAACTGTAAAAAGTCGCGCGTTTAAAAGCTACTTCGACATGCCGGCGATACCTCGCACGACGATTATTTCTCTTAATCGTCCGGCAATGAAGCCCACGTGGTAATTTTAGCATCAGGTTACAGGATATACCCTGCAACACGCGCGTTTCCTTCTCTATTCTCGATTTTCTCGTGGGGTAGAGAGGCAGCGCGCAGCATCGAAATAGATTCCCCGCAGTGAGACGAAATGACAGCGTGTCCGCGCGCGGATTAATCACCCGGCGATAATTAATTCCGTCCGCGCCGCAACCTATCTCGGTCCCCCACGTAAAAATCGGCGTTCTCGTAGAACATAAGTTAACCCGAAGTAACAGGTAACTGCCAACTGCTATACTACCTTCATATTTACCTATGCGGATGCAGGTACATTGCAGGGAAGATCGGGCGGTACGCGGAGGCAAGGTGCAATCAATCTCGGCTAAACTACGAGACGAAAAGATCGGGCTTGATTACGGCGTACTACGTTGTTAATTAATAAGAAAATTAATCAGTAAAAAGAAATACTTTTGCAAGATCTCAACAATGAAACTGAGAATAATTGTGTTAGCTTCTTCAAGAACAAAACGGAATGTTATTTGAATAATTATTTACTGCGTAATATGTGTAAATAAATTGCGCGGGGGACGTGACGTACGCAACAAGTTTATCTAGTTTCGTTACACCTTTCAGTATCGCACTTTTGTTGCAAGATTGTCATTGGACTGTAATTAGAATTTATAGCCAAATGATTTATATCTATTATACGATATAATTTATACGATACCACATTTAGCGATATATTTGGCTATAGCCACAATCCTTTTCCCGTAAACGGGAAAGTAATGACTTCGTTATTATCATAAATTTTATACCGTTATTGTCATGCATTTCTTTGGGATGGCGGAACGACTGCGAGACATGCCATGCTAATTGCTAATCCATTCGCGTTACAATCCTATTACTGCGTACCGTGAAAACGGACACGCACGTGTAAAGATATATCGATTCCACGAGAAAGCAAACCCAGTTGCATCACTGTAATTTACAGTAAACTACGGTAATGCATGACAATCGCTATTATATTTATCGTTCGGATACAGCAATTGCGAATAATATAACAGGTGCTTTACCGCCCGTAATAGTACCAACTTTATTGCCACGACGATAAAACAAAAAGGAACTTTTATGACACAATTTAACGTCTTCTCACATAACGGTTCGTATCCCGCGTCATAACGGCACGATCAAATCTGTACTAAGTTGATCCACTTCGTGTTTGTGTGTGTGTGTGTGTGTGTGTGTGTGTGTGTGTGTGTGTGTGTGTGTGTGTGTGTGTGTGTGTGTGTGTGTGTGTGTGTGCTGTAGCAAATTCGACTTTACCACACTCAAGCAATAAACGTCGTAATTGAGCATTAAAATAATTACGAAACGATTTGATTGACAATATGCATATTTTTGCGTAACAATGTTTAAACTAAAAAAAGTTTAATTAGTATATGTTGTAATATACATATTTAATATATAGGATACTATCCAAAAGTAATTGCTTCATTTAATATATATTTTTTTTCAAATTCTTAGAAATTAATGTTTACTCCAATTTCAATAAAAAAGTTTCAATGAAATTAGTTGCACTGCTTCAAACGCTGATATATTGACAACTAAACCTTCGAGGAAGAATTTACTAAAGCAATATCCACATACATATTATAAGATAAAAAAGGATAATTTCATCCATTTACGTAATAAACTGAATTCCATTACAGCATTTTTAAAAGTTTTTGATTGAAAATTTATTAGTTCAATTCGTTTAAATTGATTCAAATCTAAAATCAATAGGTAGAAAGAAAGTAAACATCCGCAATGTTAATTCCATTATAAGTTATAACGGACAGTTATCACATTTGGATATTACGGTCATTACCGATTTGTGCTGAGAAAATCTGAAGTCGTCTGGATCAAACGACGTTGTCGATCGACAAGATTCACTTGAAACTCGAGGCATCCTATTCGCAAAGACCATTCCGCCACGCCGTCAGAAATTACCGAGACATTTGCAATTTGCCCATGTGAAATTCCATGCCGTAGCTTGGTTTACGCACGACGCATACGAATGAACAGGACATTAAGGCGGACGTTAACGGCCGACGGTATCGCTAAATAGTGAAATCGCACGGCTGTAAAATAATTTATTTATTATTCGATCGCGAGCGGTCTTATCTCCGGGTAAATTTCCGTCTAGCCGAGATTGAAAAACCGTGTGATCTCGGCAGGTCAGGCGCTGAGCTGAAAAGAATCCACGCGTACGCGGCCGTGCGTATAAACACGCGCGAGGTATACGCGACACACCCGCATGACACTCGGAAAACTTGCGCGAAAGAAGCACGAGGCGTAATTTTACGACAAGACGCAATAATCGATAACAGAATAACATTGGCGTCAACTTAGAAAAAAGAAAAATGCGAATCTCTCTTTTTAGGAAACTCTGACCATCTCGCGATCATTTTTTTTTTTATTAATTGCCCTTTCCTGCGAACGTTTATTGCCTTGATCTTAACAGCGCAAAATAACTTTAAAATATACAATTTTTAATATTTTTTATGATATATAATACTGTTAATAATTGCGTGTAGATTTATTCGTATTTATCGTTGTCTACAAATAAATTACGAAAGTTAATAAATTAACAGAAAACATAAAAAGCTTATTTGAGCTTTATTTTTATATGAGCCGGATTGGACGTAGATTTTTATATCGTGTAATTTGGGAAGACGTAATTCAACATAGTAACTCCAAGATCGTTTACACACAATTAATTCCAAGTTCGACGCCAATGACAACGCACTCTCTATTACGAGGCACCTCACGCATCGTTTTCTATTTCTCACGTATAGTTCGCCTGGAAATTCAAATTTATGACGCATTACGGAGCGTGCATATCGCAGTCATTGGTGGTAAATTTACTGCCTTACATGAAAAGACACGTTAAAGTAACAATAAGTGATAGCAAAAGCAATTCTTGTAGGAATTCTGTTTCGGTCTTGAACGTTTCTACAGACGATTTATTATGATATATGCTTACACTCGTAATATCCTATATAAGCAAGTAAAATTAAAATATGAAAAAATGTGAATATTATGAATTATTTCTATGAATTCACTCATATAAAAAGATGTTCGTTCATTTACAGATTTTCACCATACAATTACAAGTTATCCAGAGTGTATCGATACATGCATAATTTTTCAAAATACATTTGTATATAATCTTTCTTGCACACAATATGTAACAATGCACTGAATGTTATAAGAAACAAATAAAAAGATTTGTAATAATTCGTCGTAATGCATCATGCGGCTGTAAATTATTATCTAAACCGTTGGCGATATTACCCGTCGCTTCTGACAATATTAGTAGCTACATCCGCCATAATCATAGACAACAAGGCCGATAATTCTTGTTAGAACGGTGATTCATTATGTCCGGTCGATGCGTTGCGATATTTTATTCTATGTGAGTTTTTCCCGCCTCGGCGGCTAACGTTTTAATGACAATTTATGTCCTCGTTTTATGGATATCTCAGACCGGAAATCAATTCGTTTGTCCATAGACTAACTTCTTACGTGAAAGACACACATTTCCCGTTTCTCAAGCATTATGATTTATCGTCATACCTAACGTTCCTGGAAACAAAATTCATAATGTAAAAAACAATTGCTTTAAAAGGGTTGTCGGAATGTTTTGGAACAATTCTGTCATTTGTGTGTCGCTGGTTTAAAATGTTGAATGACATTGTGAATCTAGCACGTGCGATCAAACTGTCTACATTTTCGTTTATTCAAAAAATTGATCGAAAAAATATATTTTATCACATGGTCTAAATATTAGAAATGACAATGCATAAAGATTAACTCGTGAAATAATTGCTTACGGAAGAATGATTCAATTTAATTTTAAATTTGTTTATCTTGATTTATATATATTTATTTCTGAACGTAATATATATATATTCATTTTTGTCAAACATTTTTAAATTTGAAGATATATACATATATATAAATATATATATAACAGTACACAAAATTTATGTAATATTATAATTGATATTTTTATCAAATCCGCCGTTGACAAAATTTAAAATAATACTATAAGAATATATTAGAAATAAAATATAACTATGGAAGACGCTAAACATTCTGGAGAATTTTCTGGATTCTAAGAACAATTGCTAGCTATATTATAAATGCTGTTCCCAGGAATGTATAATAAATCTAAATCATAATACCTGAGAAAATGAAATATGCCCTTTATAAAAAGTTATCTATTATTTTGTTATATTTTTTAATAAACAAATGATGTCAATCAATCGTAGAAAGATCATAGGTCAACGTCATCAGACTAATAATAATTAAACTATTTTAAATATAGATTGGAAGAGTCTGTAAGGGTCACACGCGGATCCAGATGCGTTTAAATATTATAATGATTTATTTCTCAAAATCCAAATTCCAAAAACTATTTTAGTCACGAGTATTCAAAATATTCTGAAAGTTCTGTCCAGATGTCGACGGGTTCAAACATGCATTTCAATAGATAATATATTCATACTACAAATATTTCTATTATGCTAGCCAGCTAGACTGTTTCAGGTGTGTTCGTCGTACCACCGCGGCAATGGTTTGGCTTGACACGCTGACAAAAGTCACACACGTGGGCTACCAATCATGCGTTGCACGTGGTGTTTTAGTTCAGCCTACGGACAAAACGGACACATATTGACTGCCTACTCAATAACCGAATGGCATCGATTAATAAAACGACAATAAGACACGGCTTGCCTACCCGTAGCTTATGCATATCCAATAGATGAATGCGTAATCCCAATCCTCTTGATATTACTAAGTACTTTAACTATTTCCGTTAGATCGCGATTAATGTCCACGTGCTCTAATCTGCAGTCCGTATTTTTCTATACGTTATAGAAATTCTTTCCTAATCTTATTTATTAGACAAATAGAAATCGTAAACTCGCGCTGTCCCGAACAAGTTAGGACGTTGGATTTAGATAACTCTCACTATATCTTTTTCGCCGACTATCGCACACGGTAAAACCGCGGGTGTTCACCGAGAGATAAAACCCAAAGTCGCGGGATGTATTCTGCACGTGCATCCACGTATATAGGTATGTCTGGTAAGCAAATATGCCGTAACGCGTGCGCGTGTACACACGTGCGGCATGTCGCGCTTTGTACGCGCGATAGGCCGTCAATTCGAAGCTTGTCATTCGATCCGGCACTCGATAAAGCACGCCAAAGATATTTTTTTCAAGAATGATAAATGCGACATGTAATGCGAAATGTAATTTCCGCGTGCAAAAAACCGCAACTTTTATTCCCGCAACGAGGAGAATCTGAAGTCGCGGCTCTTCGCGTCCTTGTATTTTAACAAAACAAAAAAAAATACTGTTATTAAACCTCATTTAATATGCAATAAAAGACATAAAGTCTAGAAACTCAAAATGATAAAATTCCAGAAATAAAATCTTCCTTGCGTTGCGCGTAATAAGAGAATGCGGTTTAATATAAGCAACTGTTTGCGTGAAAATCATTTCCTCTGTAACAAAATATCGTACAGCGGTATACTATGTAAATAAACCATAATATATTTGACTAGTAACTTATTTTTATCTCGTAATTTAAGCTCCGATCGGTATCTCGCCTCTAGCGCTTGCTGGGTTTGTCATTTTACAAGCCATTTCCATAATTGAATCGCTTACCTAATTTAAGGATATAATAAATTCAACTACGTTCAATAATAATTCGCGATAAAGTGGCAACGCGCTTCCGCGTGCTTTCATAAATATATCAACTCTCTCTCTCTCTTTCTCTTTCTCTTTCGCTGTCTCTCTTTCTCTTTCCGTCTATAATACGACGAATTTGCATTTTGCTCACGCTACCACGACGAGGCACTCGGCGAAATTCAAGAATCGCGGCTGTAGTCATTCGAGACTTCGCGATGTTGCAACCTACGTGCGCATAGAATGCTTTGTGCTGCAAAGAAAATAGTAATATCGTCGTTCGGGTGAAACGTTTTACAATCATATGTTCACCGACTCGAAATAATCACATTCATATCTTACATCTTTGAACATAGAAATGCGTTAACGTCCAAATGCCATTAAAGATTTTTAAACGTTAAATTATCGTCAATTAAATAATAATTGACGCCAATCAACCTTGTCACGCATATTCAAAACATGAACATCTTTGCATGTTTCGAGAATGTTTTTAAGAAAGTTGAATAACTTAATTATTTCTCGATAGCACATAAAATTGATTAAAAAATGAACTATATCTCTATACTACAATTATATCTTTAAAATAATTAAAAAAGAAAGATTTAGTTACAATTTTATGAATATATTACATTTCTTTTCCTTCTTTTGTTAAAGATAAAAATGTGTGGTTTACGAATCAACCAAGAGTTGGATCTACAATCGTTAACGCGCATGCATTTCTTTTAATCATGGATTATTATGTTTCCACTGAAGCTCGCGATAATTCGCGCCTTTTATCCCTAATTATTATAAAATCGTGATAACTTAGCGTTACGTTAATCTATTTATTAAATTATTTAAAAATAATAACTGTTTAAAGAGAGAATATACTTATTAATAATATCTTCTCGATCCTAAATTTTCTAGAACATTGCAAATTAAACTACTAATTGTAAGTTTTATAAGATGGCCAGAACTGCCTTACGTGAGACACGCGCGTTAAAACGGTAGTGATATTTACGCACGACTTCAAATCCGTCTGCCGGTCTGTCGGATGTCGGATGTAGAGTTTGTGTAGGCTTCATACCTCCTCCGCCATGCTCCGTCGCATGTAACGGCTGAACATTTATCTTCTTCTTGCTGTACCGTGAAAAGTGACAGCAACCGGGTTGCAGCAGCATCGCCGCCAAAGAGCGAAGATGTTCCATACACCGCTTGCTGTCGCTCGATGTTTCGGTTATTAATTTTTACGAGACCACAAGTGCCGCATGAAAGAGATGCCGGCCACTTTGATCGTGAACGACGGCCAGCGATGCCAGCCAGTCGAAACGATTCGAACACGATGGCACGATGAAACAGTTCAAACAGATGCAGATTCACCTTCCGGCAGATTAGCAAACCACATATTTTTAAACATCTTAATCTGCTCATTAAAAAAAGGAAAAAATAAATCTAATATAATCATAAAATATCTTTTGATATTCTTTAAAAAAGATAACCGCGACACATATTTAATTGATATTGATAATTTAAATAATTAATTATCTTCTCAATTTGTTTCGTATACGTTTTATAACATATTAAGATAATATTTTACCAATAAAGAAAAAATATAATATAATTTTACCAATATATTTTTACATCATTATTCACTTCATTATAATACGTAATTTCCGCGCGTAAAATTTTCTACTTAACGCATCTTATTTCGCAAAAGGATTTTTCATAATAAAAAAATTTTTGAACCAGCAGTCAATTACATCACAATCGTCGCAATGTTGCAAGGGTATTACGTGGTCTGTATATTTACAGATTCGATTGCCTCGCCGTCGCAACTCGATTGCACTTCTTGCTACAAGTGGCAGCAAACAGAATATGAACCACCTAGCCATTACGTGCGACAAAACACGAAGTTTACAAGCGTGGCCGTTTCGCAAAAACTGTCAGTCATTGTGCAAGAACGTACAGCAAAATAAATAAAGATGAAAGCTATCTTAACACGTTTCTTGTGGCGCACCGAGTTGCGCCGCGCTTACTACAGTTATCAAGTTGTGAAAATGCCATGTAGGTACAAGAATGTAATTGAATTAATCGTGAACAAGAACATATGATCTCGTCAATCGTATTCTTGCATGATTTACTACGGTTATTAATCATGTCATGTCCATTACAAAACAATTGATATATATGATACAGTATCTGAACAGTTGTAATTTTATTTAAGGTTCTTGAATAGAAAAATGTGTAAAAAAATTAATAATAAATCAAAAAGCATGTAGTGATGCGGCACATAATAATAATGCGTACAAATAATAATATAAAGTAAAAAAATAAAATATAAAAATTTTTATATTTTAAGTCAGGGAGAAATGTTGTGAAATGTTTTTCTTTTTTTACATATGACAAAGGGATGGTTAATCTTCTTACAGTTGCGCCCCGTGAAAAGAGTAGAAAACAAGATGCAGCTGTGCAATCATTAGCGACCACCCGCCACGCTACCCCGTTTTCGTGATAATTATCCAAACTAATTACGTGCTGCATGTATCACATGTTTTCACTCGTACTAACACGCAATCATATGTCATCCGTCGTTAATAACCGCATCGTTCCAATTATTACACATCTTTCAAATGCAATATTATCGTTTGTTGCAATTCTATAGATAATTTCAAGTTATAATGTATTTTCGAGCACACAGTGTATGCACTTACCCGATTGTAATCTATATGATTGTAACGAGGAATTATAATGTCGCAACTTTATTTCTCGTACCTGTTTCTTATCCTCGTCGATGTATTATAGACAATGTACTTTAAGCGGCAACCTTCTACGGTCACCCAGGCATCTTAGGTTTCGCTTTTGTAACATAACACAGCTGTTTTGCCACAATAAACGTCAAGCACTAACATATAACGCCTGCAGTTAATCTTCTTCGTGCTGCAACTGCCAACGGTAAAAGATACGGGCTGAACGGCAGTGACCTGCAGTTTTCATTGCGCGAGCTCCGCGCTGCAGTTCCGAGGTTTCGGTTATTAATTTTTACGACCTACGTAAATATTACATACATAAGAAGGAGAGGAAGATTTTGAATAAGAATCACGCACAGCGCGCTTTCACAAGAAATCATCTGAACTCAGCGAATAACGTGCAAAATTAAAACTGTTGCAATCGTCTATGCGTGCCACGTAAAATTATACGTATTGTGATATTGCTATTAACATTAATAAAAGCGGAGATGAGTATATAATTATAAATTATAATATTTTACATTATGATATTGCAGACTGATATAATTGTTTTGTACGAAAACTAATAATACTTGGAAATATTATAAAATATTAGAAAAGACTTTATTCACGGTTATATATATATATATATATATATATATATATATATAAAGTTATGTACTGGAATATTTTAAACATTAATTAAAAATTAAAACAGATAAATAAATTTCATTACATTTTGTCAAAATTTCCTACAAATAAAAATGCTCGTTAAAATGATAGTATTTTATGGTATTGCATGATATTATTTTTACTCTTCGTGAAAACATTTCGCAGAAGTTTAAACCGTATCTGGATCCGATAGCTGAGATATCTGGAAAAAAACTCGGTCTATTAAATCGAGAAGGTTCTGACAGATCACCTGATGAATCAGGCGATCTAAAAACCGAAAGAGTACGCTTGGCGTTCTACTATTAATTTTCATGATGTCCGTCGCGTGAAACGGCCGTAAAAGCGGCCGGCCTGGCAGATCTGTTCGATCGCGAGCGACGCTTTTCGCAAGGAATCGTGGCGATCTAATGAATAATACAGCGAATTCTCCTGGCGCGATCCCTCCGCCTCTACTCGGTTTTGCGTCCACATTTTTCTGCGTCGTCCCATAATTTTTCCGCATAAAGCGGCTGCGCGCTGATCAGTCCGCGCGGATCGCGTTGTAACGTATTGAAAGACACTTTGCGGCCAGTCATGTCGGGAATTAATAATGCGTCGCGCACCTGCCTGATTTAAACGACTCGATATACGTTAACGCACTTGCGGCAATAACTCGTCTCCCATTTCCACTCTGTACACGAATGGTGAAGGACATTATCGGACAGGCTGGTCCGCGATTATTGTCCCCGTTGACTTTTCTCTCGTCCAAGTCCGCATTAAAATAACTCTGCATCGCTCCTCGGCTACATTCCATCCTAATCGTCCAGAAAATCACAGAGGGACCGGCGGCGCAAATCGCGAAAGAACAGTTCTCCGCGGCTGCAATTAACGCTATAATCGGAATACCCCGGATAATATCCGATGCGCATTTAAGCTCGCAATTGGAATTAATGAAAGCTGCCCGAGCGACGGGTAAAGAGTATAAATTCCATCAGCTAACTCGCTACGCGCGGCGCGCGGCGCGGCGCGGTGTGTGCGAGTCGCGGCGAGATTTGGCATGCGGCCCGCATACCTTACGTTGCACTTCGGAATTTTAGAGCTGTCTCTTATGTACAACTGACGACAGGCTCGAGGTCCGACTACCGACTACTGCAATTTTCAACTGCAATCCACCAAACCCACTGGCTTGGGATATATTAATATAACAAATCAATTATTTGTGCGACTCATACAACACACACACACACACACACACACACACACATGCATTTTATGAAAAAAAATACCAATTACTAATTGTAAGTGAAAAAGTATCATACAACGCGATATAAATTCGTTAGCTAAAAACATTATTAATTTGTGATAGATATGACGATATATCATATCGTAATAAATAAATATATAAAATAATATTCTTGCTTATCTTTTTTTTCTCTTTGTTTCATATTTATATCGCAAGAAATAAAATTTCTATTTTTTTCATATCGGATTTATTTACACGCAGATAACATATATGTATATGTATATGTTAAATATATAAACTGTTATTATGAAATACAGATACGCGTGTCTCAATACCTACATGTATTTTTTAATAAGGAAAAAAACATCCTTAAATCACACACACGCTTTTTCCTGTCGCTACTTATAGCATATAA
This sequence comes from Temnothorax longispinosus, assembly GCF_030848805.1. Lineage (NCBI taxonomy): Eukaryota > Metazoa > Arthropoda > Insecta > Hymenoptera > Formicidae > Temnothorax > Temnothorax longispinosus. Next base: position 1,973,021 of record NC_092360.1, on the reverse strand, counting down.
TTCGGCGATTCGATTATCAGGAAAATTAGCTTATTTAATTGAAATCTTGTTAATTGTGTCCACGAACACTTTCTCTTTCTTCGCGATATCATTTATCTTGCGAAATTTCTCGCGTTCATGCTTGACTGCCGTTTCCGCCAAATTTTTTTTCACATTCGTTTAAGCGAAACATAGTCATAGCGGAACATGAAATTATTTCATCGAAAATTTAATTAATTTTCTTAATGTCAAGGTAATAATTAATTAAGAATAATATCTAGCTACTACAGACTTTCTCCGCTTAAAATTTAAGAAATTTTAATAACATAAATTAATTTTTAAATTTTGTAAAAGTCGATAAAGTTTATGTGGCAAAATAACAATTCGGCATATCTTGTATAGGTATTTTGTAAATCTTCTATCAATCACTATAATATTAAGAAGAAATGTAATTTTATATAAAAAATAAGTACTCTTCTGTATAAAAAGAGTATCATATTGAAATAAAGCTTAATTACAAACAAATGCGTTTAATAACAATATTTACATAATTACTAAAAAAGTTCTGTAGTAAAGAATGAAATAAATTGAAAAATATATAAGCACACAGTGCGGGAATTATAGTCGAAGTTTATGCTTAACAGTTATTATGCTGAAAAAACAAATCTGACGTTGGCTGGCAAGAAACGGTTATTGGCTCGTTAAAATTTAACGACAAGTTAATGCTGCACGATAATAAAACCAAATAAAAATTGATAACTAACACTTAATGACACGATGAATGTTCTTTGCAAATATGCCTAATCAGATTTGCGGCAGAAATCAAGAGTGTATTTAAATATATACATTTAATCAAACGAGATTATTCTCCTATTAATAAAAAAAACTTGATATATAAAATCCGACTATAATATAAATTATTTAAAATATGATTTCTTTACATGGAAATATTGTGATTTGGTATATTTGAAAGATATATGTATTTATATAATTTTGTTCCAAATAATATTAGTGTTTAACACTATTGTTTTACTAATAACATCTTGATAAGGTGACGAGCAATATTGCGATAACAAAACATCCGCTATTTATGTCGAAATTAAATTAATATTCAAAAAAAGTGTCATCGGCAAAAATAATCAGATGTGATGATCGAGACAGCTATAATCGGTCATCAGTCACATATATGCATATTCATGTACATGTACATGTACATGTACATGCTGCGGAAGTTCTTAACAATTTGGACCATCTATCGTCGGACGATCGACCATAAATGCACTTACGATTTCATCGATAGCCTGCATGGCCATAATATTTTCCGACGATCGACTGTCTTATCGAATTGGGTATCTTTCAGTCGCTCCCACCTGGCAATCGACCATCGCATCGTGAAACGAGAAAATGATAGCAAGAGTTTAAAAATGATTATGTACAATAAACTAGTTTCGCATTTTATATTTTAGTGTGGTCGATCTATAATGACAAACCAATCATGAATATGTTTTGTTGTGGAAGACGATAAATTGATAAATCAGTAAATTAACTAATAATTAATTAGCTAGATTAATTAACCAATAATCACGATAGTCCTAATAAAGCATCACAACTGATTTTTAAGTATTTTACAAAAAAGTATTCGAATTATCATAAATATATAACCAGAATTACTATATAGAGATCGCAATATCATCGCTGTATCTTCTAATAGATTTGACAGTCAATCATGTGCCTCTCTAACAATAAGTATATTTCTCTTTTTCTATAAGAAGCTGCTCTTTTCCAGGGAGAAAAGAGTAATAATGAGAACATCAGGCAAGAAATTCTTTGTAGGAATACCATGCGGAATGTGAACTTTCCTATCGACAATGAGCTACCATTCATCTTTCTTTCTCTATTGTGAATGTCATTATCGCGGCAATACAATCGCGGCTGACAAGGCTATTTACTCGCTCACACCTTACGAAACAATAAATAATAGACGCGCTGTATACCTATCGTCCTGACAGATATCATCGTACGCAAAATTTTGCATAACCATTGGGAAAGATTGGTAATAGGAAGATGACGGTTTCATAATGTATAATATCATATTTTTAAAAAAGCATTTTGAAGTTTATAAAAAAAATTTTGCTGTCAAACTGTTTAAGCTTCGTTATTTTCTCGCCATTATTTCGAAATAGTCCTTCAATTTTTAGGTATATGTATATCTACTTCTTTATACAATTCACATTTTTTATAGCTATGTTTCGCATATATTTTGTTTATATAATATTATATTATTTATTTGGATTCTTACTTTTATATATTATCGTAAAATAAGATTTCGCAAAGTTATGAAGCAGCTGTATTTAAGACTGCATACAAATAATGCAAATTTATGTTTCCTATAATCGTATTACGCTACAGATATAGTGTCACCCGCATTAAATTTTATGTTTGAAATATCAGGAGATCAGATTAATAGATGATTATTCTTATAAAAACATTAAAAACATGCAACATGTTAGATGCATGAGCCTTAAAAATTTGAACGCGTTATTACAACAGGTTCTTGCGCAGTGCAGGCGCAATCGCCCGCATGCATGATGTCTAATTACAACACTTTACCACTTTATGACAAGTTTCCTTAGTCATCAAAAATCCATATAATACCTCTCAATCAATGAAGACTGAAAAAGCTAGCTACTCTTCCGGTTGCATTAAGAATCTCTTGAGTATATATTAATAGCAGATAAAAAGCAAAACATAATTGTACACTAATTTTTATTTATTTTATATTTGCAAAATTAGAAACCGAAATAAATAATTATGGAAACATCTAATTAAGTTAAAAGCCATGTACGTGGGTATTTAAGTTAAGTATATACAACGAACGAAATGTACGTATAATCGCAAGTACGACGGTTGTATAATTAAACGCCAACGAAGCGAGCGTAAGTCGGTATAGTAATTCAGACAGATTAATCGTCCCTTGAAATTAACCGCGATTGCCGAGATACCTTTATCACCTACAACCCCGTTCCCTCATAATTTCAACTTTCCGTTCCCTCCTTTCCATCTGCCTCCTTACGCCTCATACGGACCAAAGATATAGTGATTTTATTCGCAACAATTACGTAAAATCCGAGAAGTAGAATTCACGGCGCAGCAAAGCACTGGGAAAAATTATTATAACTGCCGACACATACGTACGGCGCGAGTTTAACTGAAAATGAAATAGACTATCACAAATTGAAGGTAAGAAAGCGGGTTGAATTAATTGGAGCACACCCGTTAGTGCAATTTAATTCGAAGACAGACATTGCTTAATGCAACCGGAAATCGCTTACTTGTTTCGCGAACAAGAATGCAGCTATAGCATTTGTGAAGATATATGGAACAAATCTATTTTTAAAGAATGATTAAAATGAAATCATAATTTTTATCGCATATTGATAAAATAATTTATTAAATATTAAAAAATATAAGTGTCAAAAATCTAAGTTTCTTCTAAATAAAAATCACATTTAAATATTTAAAAAAATTAAATTTGTACATAATTTTAAGTTGCACTACTATATAAATACATGTTTACTCTAGTTTGTCGCACAAAGAATAAACTTCTCAGATTATTATAATTATAACAGAATGACGAATTAACTCATTTACCAAACGATATCCGAAAGAAACTTTCGACTATTACACAATATTCGAAGAAATGCTCGGGTTTATATTGGTCGACGAGTCTCAAATTGAATTCGCAATCACGAACAAGATCCACAACAGAAAGTACTCCACTGCAATTATAGCACAATTATAAATCCGCGATTACCATTCCTAATTGCATCGATTAAAGCAATTATGCGCGTTGTGCCAGCGCCGTCACTCGAAGATTGAAGAAAATGAGCGGTCTGAGGATCCCGCCGATCGCGCAGCAACCCGATCATTCATCGGCGTCTCATCTCATCGGCGTGGTTCAATCAACCTCGTAGCGCAGCTACACTACATATTCTTATTTTGCATACGAACAAGACGATAGTTTGCGCGCGCAATATTGCGGCGTACGGCCATTCGCACCTGGATGAAAGCCCTGGCGCCTTCTGTTTTACCAGTATTAAAAATGAACGCTGATGTCGCTATAAATATGACGCCGGGCGCAATATAGTACGGCGCGAGTAGTTGCATAGATAACGATCGAGTGAGCCAGCGAGGCGGTATAAAATCCAGAGCTGCGCGATTATCCGCGCACGGAGAGATAACGAAATTTGCACAAAGGCGAGGAAGGAGATAGCGAGAATGCATATAAACATATATATACATAAACATATATTCTTGTTGCATTTTCTTCTTTTTTTCTCTTATGTCTCGTCCAGTAATCGTAAAGTAAAAGTTAACGAGCCCCCCACACACATACAGATATACGCATCGAGAATCTTTGGCCGAGAACGTTATCTGGGTGCGCACGCACGTGCTTGTTTGATGTGTGCGTGGGTATGTGGGTATGTGTAGATCCGCGTCAATTTTAACCGCCTTACGCTTGCCTCGTAAAAAATTCGCGTAAAAAACTCTCCCGTAAAAAAACCGGAAAAATTATTTACCCGACGTGGCGAAGAAACCGCAAAAACAATTACTTGCGATTAATGAACTCCGCAGTCTATGTATTATACAACATTAGATACATTCCCGAGAAGGCTGCTAAAGAAATAAATTCCTGGTAACTTGTGCATGCAAGAGTGGACGCCTAGGATCGAACGGTCGTAGTCCGTACAAAACTCGTGCTACGAAAGGGAACAATGGGACCGACTAGAAATCGCTCATTGTGCCCGCGAACCGGCAAAAATAATCACGTGAAAGACCGCGAGGACGGACGGAAGGACGGACAATGAACGGGTCCGTATTGCCCGACTGCCACTCGTCGTACTTCGTGCAAACGGTTTCCTGGTCTCAAACGCTCGTCATCCGTTTTGCATTTGTGCTCTTGTGCCCGCGCCATTCTTTCTTTCTGACCCGAGTTCTTGCCCCACGGCCAGACTTGCGGAGTCTTTCGTAAGTGAAAAATTGTTTCAACGGATTATCACTGGGAGAACGCACGTTCCTCATATCGTTTGTAAAATTTTGCATTTAAAAATTAGGAAGAGACTAAATGTCTCATAAGAAAACAGTATATGTTTTAATAAACTCGTGGTAATACATTCCGCGAAAAATGCAGACAGTCATACTCATTATATGTAATTGTCAGTAAAAATTCGCATAAAAAAATCTCCTGTAAAAAAATATTTACCGGACATGGCAAAAAAACCGCAAAAACAATTATTTGTGATTAATAAACTTTGCAGTCTATGTATAACCGAGTGTACAACATTAGACACATTTCGAGAGAAAGAAATTTTTTGTATTATAATTATAATACCGAAACATTGCTGTTTTTTTTATAAAATTACTCAAGAATTAACCAAAGAAGTTGAATGTTCATCGCAAGTAGAACAAACAGATGTTCACGCAATCACGAAGGAATTAAGTTTCGCACCGAGAAAACTTCCGTTACCTAATTAAGAAAGAAATAATAAAATAGAAAGCAACGTATGCCTCCTCGCACTTGTTGTACGTAACAATCTGCACACTTTGTCTGCTAATTTATGTCTCCGGTGGAAGAAAGCCGGTAACGCCGGACAGTCAAGGCATTATTTATGAAGTCGGTGTACTCAGCAAAAACAAGTCGGCATAATTTAGGCCGCAAAGAGCCAAAAATATCACGATAAAACCACATGTCGTATATTTCCTTTTGCAAACCAAACGGTACGCGTAACACCAGTCAGCTTAGTAATGAGTCGTTGATATGCATATACGTACGAGCAAAAAAAGGGGGAGGGAGAGAAGAACCAAAGGATCCGTACCGTGGGTGCCACATAAAGTACCCTCGTGACGATGCGACACCGGAAATACCGTGGGACGACGTGCCTGTCCTCCGTCTATTCGCGAGACAAGTTTTACCGCCCGATATAAATGTCATCGTTGGCCGGATAAAAGGCCGATTAAAGAAAAAAGAAAGCAAGCCGCTCGCGCGACGACGCGCGGAGATTTCCGCGAGAGGACCAAGGACTTTAATACGCAATGCTATAACGGGGTAACGGCGTCGCTGTGATTTTTACGACGCGATCGCGAGCCTCCGCTCCGCGTGCCGCGCGTTAAGGTCTGACGAGGTGAAATCACTTGGTATAATTCACTGAATGTTGAATACTAATTATACGGCCGTTATTAAATAATTGTCCATGGGAAGATATCCAGGCCGAAGGACGCCGACACTTTTACGACCCTCGTATGTCATTCAAAGCATGTGAATAAACGCCGAAGGCAGAGGAGGTAGGAGAAGGCATCGGTGAGGAACTGTCCGATCGTACGTACGTCGGTGCTCGATCGTACTCGAATGTCGAGGTACGCCGTTTAGATCGTTCGTTACGAGATATCAAGCGCAGCGCAATCATTTTCGTAGCGTAAGAAGGGACGACGCGACGTCGGCAGACGTCCGCGGGACTTTAATGTCTCCGCGTTTCCCACGAAGTTAATATACTGCATGTAATTTATATCGGAAGTCTTATATCAGAAATACGCGTGTCGCGGCGAAAGCGTTCTTAGTATATTTACTAGCCGCTGCTCGAATGCGATTAACAACCGGAAAAATAAAAGTTTTTGCTCGCACGTTGTCCATTCTTCGAGTTAAAACGGTAAAGAAGAGAACTGGCTTGCGTCATTCTTGCTTTAAAATGCTCGCGTTTGACACACGACTGTTAACGTTCCTCATATTGATTAGTCAACATAATAGCGTTCCTTTTTTTACGCAATTTTGCCCGCTAGATGGATTATACGACGGACGATTATGCGGCAAAAGAAGTATCGTATGCGCCAAACGAAATAATTTCCCGCGTTTGCGCGCTCACTTCACGGCTGTAACGTTAACGGCCGTTATCAGATCTCCGGCGCTCGTTTACGCCGGTTCAAAGACCTATTTAGCATTTTCCTACGCGACTTAACGACGCCCTGCTATACGCCCTGCTTTACGCCACTGTATATAGGAATAATTCTCCGTCGCGAGGCACTTAACATCGCGACGGAAGAATAAGAAACGCAGGACCGCAGCATAGAATTTATCGATGGTAACAATCGTATGTACCGTCCAATATTGCCCGTAGTCCGTCGATCAAATGATTTCATCTTGCATTGTATGCGAGGATCTTTCATACGTATCTCTTGTCGCTTCGTCGAGCTAACAACGTCGCATATTGAAGACACACAGGATAATAATTATTATTCGGCTAATAACCGGGAGAGAGAGAAACGCGGATGTATCAATTTTATGAATAAATAACTACAAAATCTACAGACGTCCGTAGAATTTTGTGCAGCAAATCATAAAGTTATTAATAAAATTTCTTTTTAGAAGTTTATTGTAAAATTTGCAATGCGATCTACTGTAATTATTTTATTATAAAAAAACAATATTGCAAAACAAGATTTATATTTGCGTTAACAACAAATTATTCCATAAAATTTCAAGATATAAAATAAATCATTTTAACTTTCCCCTCTTAATCGAATAACAACGAGTTTATATAGTAGCTCTCTATCGAAAACTTTCTGATCGGAAGAAAGTTACGATGCCCAGATTGATTGCCTCGATGAAGAAACTGGATTTACTGCCCTGTCATTTATGCATGCGACACTCAAATTACAAATCTTCTCTAATTTTATGACGGTGTGAATTGTTCTTGCCCACGTATACGTCGCGCATGAGCAAGGTACTAAACGGAGCTGTCGATATAATTAAACGTCGATAAGTTTAATGAGCTGACACGCTAGACTGAAAAACGCGTTTTTTCATCATAACACTGCAAGAATCTATGTCGGAGCAATAAGGATAGAAAGACGTCTTAATTGACGCTTAATTACATGTCGCGTGATGCGTATAAATGACTGACAAAACTTAAATTAATAATACATAATTGCCTCCATCTTTCAAGAAAAGATATTTAACAAAATTGTGTTAACTCATTAATTAGTTTTTATAGTCGAGTAAATCAAGGTGTGTCACTGTTTATAATATATCAGTATTCGAGTTATTTGATGATGACATAGGAGTGCAACGTAAAAATGTTTAAAAAATATTTAATTTACTAAACAACAGAGAAGGACCAAAAAGTAAAGAAATTTTAAATGCAAAAGAAAATTATGTTAGAAGATTAATTAATTTTATCATTACAAAATCAGCACATAAAACAAATCATAAACTGGCAAGCATAAAAATGCCTCAAACAATAAACTTTATTGCGCTGGAACGAGTAGCTCAAATGAGTCATAAACAGAATGCAGATAGCATCAAAAGTGTATCAATGTGGTACTTTACTAATTTATATTACAAGTATAAGAGACCTATAAAAATATAATTTTACTAAAATGCATCTTTTTTAGAATAACGACAACGTAAACTTATTCTTAACGGAGGAAATTGAGTAATTAAGACAAAAATTTATTCATTCTTTTTAATCTATGTACATAATTATAAAAAGTAATTTCTGCAATAAAACTGAAGAAGAACGAAGCTGATAGATTATGGACAATTTTAAATTTAAATTAATTAAAAGTAAATTAAATTAACGCGTTAAATTAGCTACATTGTCGTATCACACGAGAATAACAATCCGCAAACAATGTATACTCGTTAGGGATGAATTCACCCCAAACATTTTATATAATAGACCTTAATGAACGAACGATCGGCCGACGGTTCGTGAATTCAAGATCGACGTTGAAATTAGTATTATCAATTATGATAATTCATCGGTCAGAGACGGTCATTGTTCGTGTAGTGGCGGATAGATTTCGATCCTTATGCTTGTGAGTCAATTTAATTTTATTCAAAAACCGGCCACACATGCGCGGTCACCTTCGCCAGGAACTCGTTTCCTGCCCTTTACTATTCGCACAAACCCGCTACATCCCGAAAATATTCCCATGAAGGAATCGGTCTAGCTTTCTCAAAGCCTGATTTTGCATTTTATTTGCCCGAGCACGTTATCGAACAAAGAAATGCGAAATATACTCTCAATATAATATAAGCCCCGCACTATAATATTCTACGTTATGCCTTCATATAAACTCGTGTTATTATTACAATGTAGATTATTTCATATTTTATAGGGAGCAAAATTGGAATGTTGCGATGTTGTTGTACATTTTTCATAAATAAATTATCTAGATATTATCGTATTATAGTGTTGATCCGTGTTGCAAGCCGATAGCTGAATGGCAGCTTTTACCACGCATTAAAACTCGTGCAAGTGCCGATATAAACTTGTTAAACCGATTTTTATTGATATGCACGGTGCAGAGTCGGACTCGCGTCCGATTAGAATTGACGATTGTGCGGCTCGTCAATCACGCTTATTCTTGACGGAGATTACGAAGACATGATTCAAACAATGGGCATTAGCGAAACGACAAGAGAGTGTCGCTCGCCTCGGCGAACGTAATTCTTATGCGAGCGCAAATCAGGATCTCGGTACTTATGCGAGAATACGCGCGAGTCGAGAGTATATACGCCAACGGCGAATTGTCTCGTCGATCAGGTTTAATCTCGACAGAATACGGGAAGGCGGCACGTATCGCGCCACGCCATGCCAGTCCGAGGAGTAAACTCGCGCGCGGCAAACGGTGAGTGAAGGAGGTAAAAAAAAAAAGAGGAAAAGATCGACGAGTTTAGAACGCAATTAGGGAGAAAATGGACGGCTTTCGTGGCGAAAGCGGTTAAATCAGTCTGGACGTTTACGAGCGACGATTACGCACGACCAGAAAACTGCCGCGCCGGCTCGATCACTTGCCGCCGAAACGGCGGCAACCACCACGGGTCTCCCGATCGCAGATTTCGTACTTACAATTAAATCACGCCCGCGCGTTCAAAGATCTATCTTTCCCAACACCGAGCAACGTGAATAAGAATGGTAATAGCTGATGGTAACGATAAGGTTTGTTGACGATCGACCGTGTATACTCCAAATTTTGCACGTTTTATGTAAGGCGAAAGTTATTCTTCTCTATAGTAAAAAAAATCAAACAGAAATAAAACACATTTTTTCCTTGCATTATAAATCGAAATATATTAATTTTTATGTACACTCAGAGAAATAGACAGTTCGTTCAAAAATTAACAAATGGATAATCTGATATTTTTTATCGGAATTATGAATAGTCGATCAATTATCAATGATATCCGGCTATCATTGATTGGACATTATTCTAATCTTGATCGGCTTTTCATAATTCTGACTAAAAATATCGGATTATCCATTTGTTAATTTTTTAACGAACTGTCCATTTCTCTGACTGTAAACGGTATAGATTAATGAAATGTACTAAAATTCCTTTTTTATTATCCTGCGTTAATAAATAAATAAAAAAGCATATATATTTTTTAATTTTTATATGTTTAAATATGTCCTACATTTCTGGTGAAAATAGACCTTGTGACAGTCGCTCAAGATTGCTTTACAAGATAAGCATGACTATTAATGCTCGCGAAGCGAAAAGAAAGTGTTTCTATATGATACGCTATGCATTAGTACGCGGTTCTCCGTTCATTGGACATTGATAAATTATAGTTTAAGAAAATTCTCAACATTCTTACAATCGCATTGCCGATCTCTCGCTGGCAAATTTCTAAGAGCCACGACCGCGCGCGAGATCTCGCGGTGACTTTTCGCTGATGTCGGCGATCTAACTGAAAGAGGAAGATTAGAGAAATCGCGAGACGCGACTAGCGGCGCGTCCGAGACGCACGGTCGCGGTCTTCGGCTGTAACAAATCCCGAAGAGATTCTCTTATCTTTGCGCTGCGCGCACAGATCTCCGTTTCCGTCTCGCGATGTCGGACGCGGCGGATCTTACGAACGGTGCTATATACACACGGCGAGTACGATCCACGTATAACTGAGACGATATGAAGGTTACATATCGATCGTAAAGGGAAACCGTAAGAATCGGGGCGAGTTTACAGCCAATAATAATTTCCTCGGTCGATGCGGAATAATATCACAAACGATCGCGGTCTTTTCGCGTTTTACGATAATTCTCGAGGTATTATCCCTCAGCCGATTGCCCGTTACGCGTGCTACGTCGTTCTCCAGCGCATATTCGCCATGTGCACGCATCTTCGAGAATTGGAGGAATATCCTCATGCATAAGGAATATCCTCACATATTTTAAGATATTTCCAGATTCTAGTAATACTTGGGCGGGAACTCGCGAGAATCATTCAGTAAGTTTTACTACTTTAAAATGAACATCGCGCTATTCGTAAATTCGTGGCCAAATCCTTATTTTTCATTATCTAGCGATTATCTGGAGATTTCGCGATAAATGCATTTCGTACACTAAACTAAGTGATAATCACGAAAATTTCCAAAATAATCCAGCGGAGTTAATAACTGCGAGCAAAGAATTGTTCGATAAAAGCAATGCAAAAATATATTTTTGAATTCCATGACAAAGAGGATAATTGTAATGTAAATAATAAATTGACATTGAAATAAATATTCTATAAGTCAAAATTATGTACTAGTTGAATGCAAATTTTGAACTGCAATTGGATTATAGTTATCACATTTCACATTAATAATATAAAATTGACATCTATATAATTAAGCAGAGTTAATTGAAAATTAACCGATAAGCCAGACACTAAGCACAAAAAGAAGCGTCTGATAAAAACCTGCCCTTAAAAAAACACAAATGTTACATATTTTTATATCTTGCTTAATTATGTCGTTACAACTGTACTTAGAGATGACACTAATCTACCTCCAAAAAACTAATCAAGATCTCACATGACATTTATGATACTGATCTTTTCATTCATTAACGTCGTTATCTTACTAAGTTTAATTTGATTTGCTAATTTGATTGCTAATTCCATTTTACATGGAACTTGTTTCTTATCAATTCACCTGATAATAGAGTTACCGCTTTATTAATTAATAAAATTATCAACTGCATATATATATAATATGACTACACCAAACAACCGTTAAAATTGATAAACTAGAATTTGACTTAGAAACCTTTACATTTACAGAAAACAGGAAGTTCACTTGCTGAATAAAGAAAAACGTTTATATGGGCAGATTTGGGTGAAAGTTAATACCTGGAGATCGTTGTGTACAATAAAGAAACACTAAAGAAACTTATACCATTTTATCAATCGCGTTATCAAAATAACCGTGTAACACCGATTTATTTTTAATTATCTATATTTACGTTTAATAATAACTTTTCAATCGCGCAATAATTCAGAAAAAGATATGTATTTAAATTGTTTATCACACTCGGATTTAACAAAAACATATAATACCGTGCAAAAGTAAATAAATGACTGATTAAAATCCACCGCACAAAGTACGATCGACGAGGCTTTCCTGTTCTACAAGCTCTGTGTACCTCTATTACCTCGATAGATAATGTGGTGTATGTGTATATGTATAGATATAAAACATACCATATATAATCAAGGATTAAAAGAGCGATTTTACAGCGGCGCGGCAATATAATATCCCATCGAAAAGAGTTCGCGCGAGAGCATTAACGCTCATTAGATCGGTCATGCGCGAGTAAAACGAAAACCACCACTCTCGTAATCGCGCTGACATTAATCTTCCGTACGATACGTTAATTATAAAAGGAACGACGCAACGCAATAGTTTATCGAATGACTAGTTGCGCGTTACTCGAGCCACGCTAACGTAAGATTTGACCCCCGAAACCTTTCGCAGCGGCTTTTACGCATTTGCGTTTAATAAAGCGCTACGTACCGCGTCGCGGTGCGAATAATCCCAGGAAAGTGAGGCGTTATATTGGCAGTGGGACAATTTATTGCTAATTATTTCTAGTCGCGGCTGCGGGGGAATATCGCCGCGTAATGAAGTGATTTATGGCTATAATCTGTCATCGGTGCGCCCGATCCATGCGCACATAATTGAAGGTATATAAATGGGATGAAGATGTTGCTGGAACTAATTAATAATAAGGGAACCTATGTTAAACACGTGCCACGAACAAATTGGTTGTGCACGACCTATTGGCCCGCACGGAGAAATCCAATTAGCGGGAAAATTTGCGGCGGGCAACGCGCTTTACTGTAATCGTAAAGAAAAAAACTAAGATATATATAAATGTAATTTAACACTTGAAAAAGATGTTGCGAGGGCAAGGAGATCGAGTGGAAAGCAAAGAAATATTGTCTGTTAGGCAAAGATAAATGCGGTTGCAATAAAACAGTAATCAGAAATTAATCTAAAAAAAAACACTATGTTTTACATCTCGATTACATTCTTCAAAATTATCTGAGAGTATTATAAAATCATATAGATTTATAAATTTGATAAGCCTCAATTATTTAGCGTAATCTCTATTGTGTATCTTTACGTCATTAAATCATTTCAGGTATGAATTATATTTTTGGAAATCTTGTAGGATGTCATCCTCTTGCTTTTTAAAGTACTACTACTATTAAAATTCTACATAATTGTATATATACATAATATAAATAGATATGTATCTTTTATATACATTGTTGAAAACGTAGAAGAGTCGACGCGAATCACGTTACTTATTCGTATCACGATACTCATTCTCGTTTTATCACAGTTCTGCACGGATAATAAGTATGTCTTCAAGTTTTTGTGAGAAAATTTCAGACGCATATAAACGAAACGGCATCTATAAATCTAGTGTCATATATCACCATGGCTGACGTTTTCCTTCCTACAACCAGATCGTTTGTTACATCGAACGAAACGAATAGAAAAAGTGAAACGAGGGGAAAGAAAGCGAACGGCGTTGTCGCAATAAACTTATTTAACCCCGACAAACAAATGAGTAGAAAGATGTTTACGCTCCATTTCGCTTTATTAAGAAATAAAATGATCCTTTCCGCTTGAAACACGTTACCACGTCAAATTATGTCAGAAATCACCGATATTTTCTCATATTACTTCAACACTTTTTTATCTTTCACTTTGAGTGAAATATGGAAAATGTAATCTAGAAATATCCGTATATTTCTTGTTCATTTCTTACTTGACAAACAGAGATTAAAGTATAAAATTCGCCAAAATTTAAAAATATTTTGGTTTTAATAAATTCAAGCTTGTTCAGAGGTTATTTACGTAATATAACATCGTTATAAAAACACAAGCTAATCTTATGTTTATTGTAACAAAGTCTGACGTTTGGTAAATAAAAGATATACGTTTCAGATTTATGAAATTCAATTTACGTGTTAAACCGAATTTCAATAAATTGCCACGACTCATGGTCGAAGCACATATTTCATATTAATATATATAGTATTTCATTACGTGGTCCATTACAAGAAATCCGAGAGGGGAAGCATGCCAGGGCGGGAAAAGGAGAGAGTAAGAAAAGAAGAAGGAAAGGTGGATAGGTGAGAAGGTATCCGCAAAGTAGACGAGAGTTATAATCATTAGGGTCGAGGTCTGGTCCGCCAGAGGCACCTCTGAACGATCCTATGAGAGGTTGGTCACTTCAGAAAATGATGAATCGTCAGGATAGGGTTCGGTCGATCCGCGCGAATGATTCGCTCATTTGTTCGATTTACCGCTAACTCTTTCACCGCCGTTATTTACTACCATGATGACTCGTGCTCTCTAGATGTGTCGCGCTCTTATCATGAAAAGAACAATCGCGTCTCTCACACGTGGTAACATTTGTCGCACGTAAAAATAATTAATGTATCAAGTAATTGAAATGAAATTTAATGTAGATCATTATCTTATATCTTATTTGAAAGATTTATCCAATTACATAAAGATTATTTTTCGCGTTTCATTACCGTAATTCAATTACTTTATGCCACTTATAATTAAAAGAGGAAATTCATGAATAATACATTTATGAAGATATCGAAAGATACTATATTAAATACCATAACGTTATTAAACATTCTCCGTCTCGGCCTATAAGCGTTACTTCCTACAAGATAATTTATACAGACATTTACGCGTGGCGTGACAAGGTGCGATTGCATAAAATTCCGCGCGTACGTATACCACGCCGCGGGGAATCGTAAACATTCCCCTAAGCCCGACGTTTCACTCTTATCTGCGAGCGTATCGAAAAAAAAGGTGACGCGTTGCGAATGGCGAACGAGGAAAAATTTCTCCCAGCGCGTTCGTTCGGCCGCCGCGCCGCTCGGTGACAAGATAACCGAAGTGAGAATTCCTCAAGGTCGGCGAATTCCGCGATCATTGGAGCGTGTATTATCGGCCGTGCTAAATATTTAGGCCGGATACTGGATGTCGCCGCGCCGCGGCATGCTACATATCAGTCTGGCCGATATGTGTCAGATTGTAACGTTCGCATATATTAGAAACATTGTGTACGAGACAAACGCACCAATATCATAGCTTTAGTCGCCGTGTTAAGAACGACTCTAGTAACGAGGCAATGGCACATAAACGGCAAAGGAGTGTTCGCAATAACTATTTCCACGCATTATGAAACTGTCTTTTAAAACAAAATATTTTACAAAAATAAGAAAGATTATGAAAAATGAAGAAAGATCATATTTCGTAATTTGATAGCTTATTTTTCCCAAAACTAATAACATTATAATATTTTTATTTTACAATGTTATAATATGATAATAATAATTGATGTAGATTAAAAAATGTATCATGTGTTTTCTTATCTATAAATGTTTTAATCAATCCAAACATTGAACATTTT